>NC_141147.1:74104851-74261555 GCF_053477565.2 Lygodium microphyllum | reverse complement strand
GATCTTGAAGAACCAACAACAGAATAAAGCCTCTACTCATGTGTAGAACACTAACTAACTGAGGGTGGATCTTTTAGCTTATCTTTCCAAGAACCATCCATTTGATTCATCCTTCTTTGATGCCTACTATTGATTATCTACTTTACATCCCTCCGTTCCTAGCTTATTTTATAGCAACTATAATGTTGCGTGATAATTTGTTCTTTTCCTTGTTGTGGTTCTCAAAAGAATGAAACAAAAGCTTATTGATGTTACAATATAGATTTTATTGCAGTAGAAACCCTTTTCCCTTGGTGTCTCTCTTGGGGCTCCATCAATTAAAGCATTCAAAACTGTTAGAAAATAATTAAAAAAAAGTGAATACCTAGTAGTCTTCAGCTACAAAATAATTAAATAGAATGAAAATTTTTCCTAACATTAATTTAATTCGAGTACGCACTCTAAACTTGTAAATGTCCATTAATTTAATATGGATTTTACAGAATCACTCACTATGGAATCACCCATGTGCACATTAGATTAATCTAATGCCCAAAAAAGATAGGCGTCCCCATCAACTTCTCGCACAAGGAATCCACCATGTGCATGAGCCTCGGCAAATAAATAGTTTTACAGAATCCATCATAGAATATGCCTCCTAGCATCATTATGCCTCCTAGCATCATGAAAAACCTCACAAAATCCATCATGGAATATGCCTCCTAGCATCATTATGCCCAAGAGTGTGGTTATAGGTGGGAAAGGGTACACCTTAAACATATCCAAATAGGATATGGAACCTTTGTATGAGAAACCACGTGCCGTGATCATGAATGATAAGCGGAGGAGGGTGATGGATCGCATGAGAGAGTTGTGCCAACAAGTATTTAAGGACAACATTTTAGAAAATTGGAAAAATATACTGAAGGGTAGAAAGGACTATGTGGTAGCATCCTTGCACGAGGAGTTTTCAGTATTTATGATGTCAGAGAGGTTTTCCACATGATGAATAATGGATTGTATGCATGCATACATGTCATACAAACGATCGGATGCACACAAGGAAATCAGGAGTGGCGCTTCAAAGGTCTAGTGGTTGGACATAGAGGATTGGCAAAGACTCAGGGACAAGGCCAGAGACTCTCCAGGATGAAGGTAGCAATAGGGGGAGGTAGTGAGGGTATGATTGGAGGTAGGGTTTGTGCATCATCTAGAGACTGGCATCATAGAACTTATGTGGAGGATTTTGTAAGTTTTCCTTTGGTTGCTCTCATTTTCTTATTTGGAAGATCATTTGTACTAATAATAACAATGCTACTTTGGTTACTTTGTAGTACTCTATCACAAACTGCAATCATACATGTTTGGAGACTCAGTATGCAAAGAGACACGGTCTTACTGCACTCATCGATAGATTGTATGCACGCGGCGGCGGCCTAGTAGGTCATGCCTCCTCCTCATTTTCAATCATTAGTTTTTTTGTGATGCATTATGTATTGTGGATTGATCTCTGGTTGTTTATATTGTAGAGTCCATTGGGCGCTCCATTGCATTCGGATAAGCTCTTCGATGTGGCGAGGAGCTCTAGCAGTTTGCCTAGATTCGTGGAGCATACATTTTTTACTTTTTTGGCCCTGTGATCCATGCAGGCTCTTTCATGTAGCATTCCTTAGATATATTTAGTATCCTTTGCATGGACTAGCATATTGCGATATCTATAGATACATTTTCATGTTTATTTTGAACTCTCCTCTCTATTATTCCATGTAGTTTTATGAGTTGTCATCATCGGTCTCGTACTTATTTTAATATTGAATCAACAACTCTTTTTTTGCAGAATCTCATGATGCACGTGTCTCCACAATGATTGTATAATTGATTTATGGAACATTATTTAGCACATAGTGCTGGAAGGTAGCAGGCCAGTAGGACCTATTTTTTTTTTCTCTTTGACAGTTGCTAATTTGCTTGTACATATCACTATTAGCATCGGGAAATGCGTCGCTATTTGCTTTGCTTTGCGATGCATATAGCGACACAAATATCAATGGAACTGTAGAGATATGCATATTGACATTTTTAGTGATGATGGGAGAAATTTCTTATATGAATATTTTCATTGCTTTAGATGTTCGTAACGTGTATCTTGTAGGGCTGGAAATTAAGGATTTGGCCTTTCCAATGGCCAAATCCCTTTTAATTTTATTCTCTACACTTGTTGGTACATCTAGTAGAATGATTCTACACACTCATTCGTATATCCATCAACAATATTCTTTGCACACATTGTTAATTGCACCAATACATGTGTTGGTATATGCTCTAGTATAAGTGATGGTATTTGCACTCATAATTACAATGCTTATAGTAATTAGTAGTGACCCAAGCTTTTACTAATGTAAATTCTGATGGCAATTCTTGATCTTCCAAAACAAATTTATGCATACTTTTATCCTAGTTTTCATTGGTATTCCCTTCATCTCTTTTAGTGTCACTTTATCTCATTCTAATCACAGGTTTGAAGAGTGTTAGATTAATGAACTTAGGGGTTTTCTTCCTTATCTATCTTCAACTAAAACCCTTTAGGAACTTGAGTTCTTAGTTGATATTTAAAGCATTGCTAATGCAATGCTAGAGGAAGCACCTCTTAAGCCCTATACTATTTGCCACAAGCTTGCTACAAAAAATAGAAAATATCAAAGCATAAATCCAACATCATGGAAATTTCATACCTTGATAACCCGGCGCTTTGACATTTAAATTCTCCAACTTCACAACTAGCACAACAAGAGTTCACACTCCCGCATGTGACCCTCCACTCTCTTCACTCATGTACAAGAATTTCATGGGGAGTAGGGTAAGGCCCAAGCCTCTCAAACCTCAGTAAGAAAATATGCTATACTCTACTCCACCCAATTTCTTACAATCACTCAAGAAAATGATGGTCCTCAAGATGTTGAACAAATAAGAACAACCCATCTCACAATTCACAGTGTCCTTCACGACCCTCTAACTCACCCAACCACCCTACCCACTCCACCAGAGGTTCCTAACTTTGTGATGAACATCCCAAATATCATGCGTGTAAGAAATGTGTGTGCTCAATGAAGGTGCTCTCTCAAGTGTGCGTGCAACTAGGATTTACTGCATATAGCTGTAGTGGGCCTCATGTCGTGCAAGTACTCAATGATGGTGCAAAATGTGCATAATCCAAACCCATGGCATGGAAGTATTTGATAAAATCAAGAGACAACCTCTGAGTGTAGTGCATCAAACAAGTGCAACGTGAAGTGCTCGTGAACCCATAATCCCTGTGATATGCAAGAGTCTCAATAAGAAATTAAACCTGTTTCACAATGTTTGACAACTACTAGCAAACTCTAGCTCCAACCTGTCCAAAACAATACCAAGCTCGACCAAGGCTATGAAGTTTCACACTTCAACAAACCAAACAAAATGACAAAAATAAAACCTAAGCTAAATAAACACAAGAAATCCAATTACAAAATGACAAAACAAACAGTCACGCAAACAATTAAGCTAACAAAAATCAAACATAGCTATAGTTTGACTAGGGGTTTTTAGTTTTTAGAAAAATGCTTGAGATATTTAGCCCTCCCCTTAGTCTTCAAACATTCATATGCAGCAGTTTCTCTCATAAAAATGATGTAACATTTATGAGCCAATCAAAAATCGGATCCCACTCTCCATCTATGAGTTCTTCAAACTCACAAATCAAAAAAATCCATGGCACACCATTCTCAAACAACTTTTTGATTAACACACAAAATTCTTCCATAAATCTCTCTTTAAAATCCTCAAATTTTCAAATCCAAAGTTCTCAAAACAACTCACATTGTCAAAGAAAAACATCTCATCACCCACAATGACAATCCACATATTCTTCCCATCCTCCCAAAAGAAAAACATGACAAAGCTAGGGTTTTGAAATAAGGTTTGAACTCTTTCTATGTTGCCAAAATCAAACTCATACATAGAGATTGCAAACATCTCAGGAAAAACTAGAAAATCATCTCCCATCATCACAAAATATCCAAAGACACCATGATCCACATTACACAAAACCTCCTCCAGACATTCGTCCAAACAACGAGACTTCATCTCTTCAAAAAAAAAAAACACAACAAACAATCTTTCCCACATCATTCTCACAAACAATGTGATGAGACTTTCCACAAGAATCACATACATACATCTTAGGCAACATATTAAGGTCATTATCCTCATCCAAACACCTAATTGTCCAATTTTCTTAAATTACAATCTCACAATTTTCTTCACACTCTTTACCTTTAGTGTTAGATCTCTCTTCTCTGAAGTTTTTAATCCTTTCCAAAGCATACCCAAATTTCCTCTCTCATCCTCATCGATGTCACTTCCAGGATCCTCAAAACCCCAATCAGAATCTTTACAAACATCATCACCAACTTTAGAAGAACTCAAAGAAACCATAAGACTATCAGATGAAGTTTTCTCTTCGACATTGTTGCCAAAATCAACCAAACAATCATCCACACAAATATCAAGAAGCATGAGGTTAGGTCTACTCAAAAAAACATCATCAACACCACAAACAAAAGCCTCTCTAGGGCTACTCAAACCATCACCAACCAACTCACAAGACTCATCAAAGTCAACAACACCAGCACCAAAATCACAACAAGAGCCAGAATCCAAAACCTCAATACTTTCTTGATCAACAAACTCACTACAAATCTCAACAAACTCATAAGGCAACAAATTTGAACCTTTAACTTCATCTTGAAACCTTACAATTTCTAAGCCCTTGCCCTCATGTTTTTCCATGTAACAAGCGGGATACACACCAACTAGGGTTTAGACACCCCTTCACACTGACCGGGGTATTTAAGGTGTAAGAGCCCCAAATTAGGGCAACCAGTTATTATCAAGATCACACTCTTCACCTTCAGCTCCAACTTCCATGGCTTTCTTCTCCTTTCTCTCCTCTTTTCTCTCTTTCTCTCTCCTCTTCTAGTCTTCTTCCTTCTTCTTCTTGTTCTCTTTCTCTCTCCTCATCTCTCTTTCTCTCTCCCCTCAGCTTCTTTCATTACAAGTGGTATCAGAGCTTCAGGCTTTGTTCCTTTTCCTCTTTCCCCTTTCTCCCTTTTCAAATCCCAAAAACCCTAGTTACTCAACTTTGGCTAAGTAAAATAGCAAGAGCTATGGCTGGAGATTCAGACATATCTGGAGGTAAAACGATTAAAATAGCAGGTCGTGACTTCTTTTCATGCAAATTTTAAGGGTTCCATGCCAAGTTTAGAGTCCCAGGAGTTGGATGAGGGCAAAACCTCAGTTACTTTTTGCCTCAGCCCTCTTTCTCTCTCTTCTCCTGCAAGCTGCCATGGCTGCCAGCCCAAAGAAATCCCGAGAAACCTGATCTGAAGGTGCTCCTCGACATCAACCAGCCCCGAGACCTCATCCCTGACCTCCCAAGCTCTAGATCAAGAGGTGGACTAGGGGGATTTGCTATCCAGGAGGCCTACAGGACAGCCCCGCAATTTGCGACGCATTTTGCGCTGGCTATCCTGCTCCTCCCCAGCCCTCCTGCCACTTCCCCCCTTGCCACCCTCCCCTCCCTGCCACTCCAGGGCACTGTTCCAGCTCCTTGGTCCTCCCCCTTTGGCATCGTTGCTCCCGGGAATCAGCTCCCATGGTGGACAGCAGCTTGGACTGTTTGAAATAGTTTGGGGTAGCCATGGATTCTCCTAACTGAAGCTTCCTCTGACCTGGAGAGCTCAACCCCACAACCCCTTCAGCCCGTGAAGGATTCCTCTTGCCCGGATGAAGCCATTGAGCTTATTATGCATGGAAGCTTTGCGGGCAGCCATGAAAGCTTCATTTGAAGCTTCCCGTCCTTGAAGCTCAAACTCGGGGATAAGCTTGGGAACCTTCTTCATCAGCAAGAGCACTCAAAGGCTGAAGCACTCTTCCACGGATGCCCAACCAACAACCGAACTTCATCAATGGAGCAAGCGGCATCATGACGATTCGGGCTTCAACGGTCATCACAAGCATTAAAGAGGTATGCCACTCTGATCTTAATCTCTCAATTTAGCCACTTTCTGAGCTTAATCCATTGTTGGAGAGTTTCAAGATTGCATACAAGCATTATACCTCTTCCCGGGATTTCATTGTAATGACTGACATTAACCCCTACTTTGTCTTATGATCTTGGAAGAAAATTAGCCATTGTAAAGTGGGTAAGTAGCAGCCAGTGAGTCACTGGACTACCAAGGTAACCCCTACCCCAACCCTCATCATTCCTTGCATCTCATGAAAAGGCCCGATGTCTCCTTTCCAATGCATCTCATGCTGATTACTAATTAAAAATGTTTGCCATGTATACTCTGGCTGAGGAAAAAGGCTGATGCCAGGTGAGGTGGTAAGACAAAAGAGAGGTGACCCTCCCTTACCACGTTAGACCCTGAAGGGGTGCACAACCCGGCCCGGGAGGAACTTTGCCCACCTCCCGATGATTCGGAGCCCAATACTTGTTTGCAGGTGCAGGTACTTCCATAAGCCACGCTTCTCTACCCCAATGATCCCTCTTGAATACCCCAGAATGATAATGGCACCCATGTATGCCACTTGAGGTACATGCAGTCTATGGAGATGTATGGCAGTGAATGTGCTTATGCATGAATGGAAGAGTTGATGGGTATGCAATGATGCTCAAGATTATGCTCAGTATGCTCAAGATGCTATTGAGGTGTTAGATCAGGCCCCTTGATCTATGCTCTATCCATGTTAGACATTGGCACTAAGGGAAAGACAAAGTTTTTTGGTCATAGTCCTGTAGGACTGTCACAAAGATCCAATTGCAGAAAATTCTATCTTGAATCTAGGGGGTAAACGCTATAGCTCATTTCAAAGAGGGCTTTGTCCCCTCCGGTTTGAATGAAAAATCTCCCCAATCAGAGTTACGGTGTGAAAGTTATGCCCATTTTTGTGCACTAGGGTCACTGTGGACCGCTCCAGGACGTTCACTGTAAAACCCCTACAGAAAATTCTAATCATCTTCTATCATAAAGGTTAATAGCTCATCTCGAAGAGGCCGTCATCCCCTCTGACTTGAGCCCAAAATCTCAACAATCGGAGTTTCCTACTAAGAGTTACGCCCTTTTTACTGACAATAGGTCCTGTGGACTGCATCCAAATGGCTAGCTAGAAAGGCAAAAGCAAGGCCCAAGAGGAACTCCAGAGGGAGATTAGAGACTCCCGGACCTCCATGAATGAGGAAACAAGCTCAGCGCAAGATTACCATGGTGATATACAGGAGGACATGCTTGCAACGGACCCGTATACTCTTCTTAATCACACCCTATGTCAACATGAGCTCCGTCATATGGAACGCCACAACGATATGGTCGCCAACCACCGCCAGATGATGTCTAAGTATGATGAAGTGATTGAGCACATGGCCCTCTCAAACTCAAAGACCCAATAGACCTTGGAACAGCTCACTGCTTTTCTTGCTCAGTTAGCGACTGCTTCATCCCAAGAGAAAACCAATGACTCTAGACATGAGTCTAGACTCCCTCCACATCAGAAACCGTCGCATGGACCACAAGGTATACTTGGCGCTAAGGGAATTTCCCCTTCTACCTATGAGATCGGGGAACCCTCTCACATGCATGATGAGCCCCTATTGAATTCCCCTGTCCACCATGCCGGCAACATTCACTTGAGGCCTTCCCCTACCTTGGATCGAATTTCACTCGCTCTACCTAGGAGCCCCCATGCACCACATATGAATCAGCCCCATCAAGGACAATATGGTACAAATGGCCAGTCTAGCAATCATGGACAACATGGCTATAATGGACAACATGGGCTAAATGCACCACAAGGGATGTATGGACAGTAGGGCATGTATGGCCACCACGGGATGCATGGACAACAAGGATTTCATGGGCAGCATGGCCCCTATGGTTTGCGTGACAAGGTCATTCTCACAAAGTATAATGGGAAATCTCCCTCACCATCTAACCTGGAAGAATGGACATCCAAGTTGGAGTCCTACTTCAGCATCTATCCCCGCACTGATAATCTCAGAAAATACTTTTTGCTTCTCTCCACTTGGAAGGTTTTGCCCACACTTGGAGATCTTGGATCAGATATCCTAAAGTTTTACCCCCCTTTCAGAGCCAATGGAGCTATCAGATTTGGGTTCCAAGTAGCAGAGGAGGAACTGTTATTTTTAATGCAGGTTTTTTGTCTACGAAGGAGCTCCAAGAGATCTATATATATTGATTCCAAGTTCTATAAATATATATTGATTTGATTCATTGTGCTTTGTCTTTGTCATGTTTACCTCTTGTCTATTCTTTTTCTTCTCTTCCATCTCCTATCTCTACTTCCTTCTACCTCTGATCCTCGGTGGATACGACCTTTTGACAAAAACCCCTTCGACAACGTGTGAAACACGATTCGTGGATGTATAATAAAATTTGATCAATGAGACACGGAATGTTTTTGACTTTCTCTATTGCATAAAGTTCGAATTCACTTCATTCATCTTGCATTTCTAAATCTCTAGCATGACAAACATATTGAATTTGTCAAAATTCAAAAGCAGTGCCTTGTAGGTTTGGACTTAAATTTTTTCGCAATCTTCCTTTAGTCTTCTGGATATGAGCAGATGTGGATTGGTATATTATGCCCCTAAATTTTTGTTTTTGGAATTTTTTTTTGTGAGTGATCAGGATGACTAAAATGAAATTTTCTTTGGAGGGAATGGAGGAGGAGGATCTAGAGGATACTTGTGATGAAAAGCTCTTTGATTTTCTTCATGCAACTGAAAATTCATCTAGATTTATTTACATAAGAGATATGCTGAATGTTTCCTTTGATTTGCAAGAGCTCTTGAAGGATCTTGAAGATAAACTGAAGGATTATAGGGATTTTTGTGATAGACATGTGGAAGGCCTAGAGATTGAGGGTTTTGTCCATTATAGCAATGTAATGGAAGCTACCAATGCTGCTAGAACAACTTTGCAAACAAAGTTTAGCCTTATTGATGAGGAATTCAAGGAGTGGAAAAAAGATTGCTCTTTTCATCAGAATCGTCATCAATGTCTTCTTGTACAGAAAGATGTTGGATTTCTTGTATATCTTCAATATATGGATAGTTGTTCTTCAAATACAATACAAGAAAAGAAGATAGAGGATATTACATGCAAAGACAAAGAAGTTGAAGAGAAGGGGGAAACGTTTTAGGAGGATATTGAGAACCAGTTAGTGCATGGATTTGATGTTGCTTTGTTTAAAAGTGAAAACATTACAGAAGTGGAAGAAAAGGAGATAGAGTTGAGTACATAGATTGAAACATGTCCTCTTATATGTGTCCCAACATTTCCCAGTTATCTTATCAACAAAAAGAGATATGTATTGCTAAATGATATTCAACACCTTTTTTATCTTAGAGAAGATTACTGCTTGGCAATCCTTGCAACATGGGGTCACAATGATAACAATTTTAAAGGTTATGAAGAGGAATTGCTAGCAACTCTTGATGTTGAGGGAGAGAATTTTCAAGATAGCTCTATAGCATTGCATTCTTGTAGTATGAATCGGATTGTGGAATATGAAAAGGGGGGGAAGCCTATAGAGGAAGAGTTCTTACAGATTCAGAAGAAACTTGGTATTGATAACATGGGGTATGAAGAGAAGCTGAAGTCTCCATTAGAGGAGAAACCAAAATTTTCAATAAATCTATACCATGATAGTCTTCTTGAAGAAGATGAAAACCCTGAAGTATGAAAGATAATTCTAAGATATCCATTGTGATTCATATTAGAGTATGTTATGCACTATAGATAAATATTATTGAATATTTATCTACTGACATCTTATACTATTGTGGTTTATTGTGCAAATAGAAATTGAAGATGCATACAACTTTCTTGGAAGAGCCAAGGGCTCAAGACCATTGAAGCTTGGCAAAAGTCAAGACCCTGGTCATTATATTGGAAGCTTAAATAATCAAATAGTTGCAATTTAGCAGGTTATTAAGCTCTCCAATCTTATCAATAATGGCTTTGAAAGCTATCTCCAAGGTGATTGGATCCCAAGCTTTCAATAGAGGTTCAGACAAGATAATTTTGGTGGAGAAGGAAGAAGCTGTAATTTTGGTGGAGAAGGAAGAAGCTGTAAGAGTTTTTGGCTTCATGCCTAGATACAATGGATCTAGGGTAGGATACTTTGGAGTTCTTGGGTCTTATTTGCTCTCCCATGTAGGAGATGCCAAGAATTTGAAGCTCCTTCCAGACTATAGGAAACAAGAGTTCCTGAAATGTAGAGGTATCATCGAGTGGGATGAAACAAAAGATTCCTTTAAAGTACCTAGTGAATTCCTTGAAACTAAAGACTATTTTGCAACAGAGTCAGACTAAAAGATGTTAAGGGTTTCTTGAAACCCATCTTTTTCCATCTCTTTGTCTAGTTTGTAACCATTCTGAATATCTTTGCTTTGCACAAGACTTTAAATATCCCTCTTTTCTTCTTTGGGTAATAGTGGATATAGTCCTTGCCAAAGATGATGTATTACATGATGCGCTTATATCTTTGAGCTTGAATTTGTACCAAATTTGTCTGTAGAACCATTGAAAGACTTCTAATAAATTGTTTGCTTTGTATCTTCCACCTCCATGTCTTGTGTGTCTAAAGTATTTTGTT
The DNA here is from genome assembly GCF_053477565.2 of Lygodium microphyllum. NCBI lineage: Eukaryota > Viridiplantae > Streptophyta > Polypodiopsida > Schizaeales > Lygodiaceae > Lygodium > Lygodium microphyllum. The sequence continues at coordinate 74,250,857 of NC_141147.1, read as the reverse complement.
CTTGCTTGATAATGTGATTTTTCCATACCTTGGGTTGACCAGATAGATAGAGATCCATATTTCTTGATAAAACATGGAGCATGGTTGTATAAAATATGCTACATAGTTAACAAATAAAGAAATTCAATCAGAAAACCCTATATGAGTCAGGCAATAAAGAGACATACATATGCAAACTTCTTACCATATAGTGAGTGAAATGTTGATTGCCCCAAGCTTCTATTCACTGCACTTTTAAAAAGGTTCAATTGGTTTTTGAAATCTTTGATATCATCATCATTCCACTCAATTTTATCACAATAAAAGAATACTTTGTCTAGTGTTTCCTGTTAGAAGATAGGCATAGGAACCCACTGTAAGCAAGGGTGTATGAGGGCAGATGGGTGTGAATAGCCTCAAGGGAAGGGAAACCCTAACCTTGGCAGAGGCTATATAAGCAGCCTATGGGTCACTATCATGATGGGGAGAGTGTACTCAAGTTGTACTTGTAAGCAACTTAGTGAACAAGATATTGTTCTTGTACTTTGAGCTCTCTCCTTCCTCTTGTGCACACATTCCAATGCTGCAACTCTGCTTTCTCACATTTCCCAAACATTGGCTTTTCTATTCTGAGCTTGTCCATTATCAGCATGATCCTTAACTGCATTATGTAGGCACTTTCACTAATTATATCTAATAGTTGAGCCACCATTGCTAGAGTTTATCTTACTAAGTCTCCCATGAAAGTCTAGGAACCTTCTAGCCTTCACTCCACCAATAGATGGCTTTTTGGGGACACAATTGCTATCCTTAGACTTTTGAAGATCTGGTTCAATAACAACATTACCACCATGCAAACCAATTGCAGATAAGACTTTTTCAATCTTTGTTATAGCATTTGTTCTAGCTGATAATGGCTTCAACTTCCATGCAAATCCTATATAAAGACGAATGAGCTTTTCAATTATCCTACAAAGTGCATGAAGTGTACATATATGGGCATTCACTAAAGGAATATCTAAGATTGGTTTAAAGTATGGATCATTGTTTTACCTAGAGAGAGCTCTATTCCAATTGCTTGAGTTCAACTCTATGGCTAGGGCCATGCAATATAGGCAAGGAGATCTAGAGTTGACTTCATTTGATACATTGTACATACATTTAAGTGCCTTCAAGTCACCAACTATGTGCCACTCAATCTTATAGTTTCCAAATCCTTCAACAAATAGCTATTCTCCTACTTGTTGTCTCTTAGTAACATCAGGTATTGGTGTTCGATGAAAAACCCAATACAATATATCAGAATCCTATGTATTTACTTCGAATGCTCCTAGCCACCAAATGTTGTGTTTTGATTGAATACTAAATGACATTGAGTGATTGCAATGATCTGATGATCTAATCATTAAACATTGTAGGGTAGAAAAGTCAAGGAAAATATTGTTAAATTCATTGAATACAACTTCCTTTTTCTTGCCCTTGAAGCTAGCCTTGATATGGAAAGGCTCACCTAGAATCTCCATCGCTTTGTTATTCACTCTTTGTCTAATAGTTCTAACCATAGATGGCCTTAGAAGTATGCAATTACGTACTTGTCCTTGCTTCATATTTGACTGTAAAAGCTGGAAAAGTTGTATATAAGCATCTCAACTGATACCAATATTATCTAGTGTCTTCTGTACTAACTCAATATCCAAATAATGATCCTTTATAAATGACTCCAAACATTGTTTCTTTGCCTTTTTAAATTTCTTCCTCTCCAAAATATCTTTTGAAACTACTAAAGGAAGAAGATGATAATAAAACTGAGATGCTTTCAAAGAATCTCTTTCACTTACATTCGGTTGAAGAAGAGACCTAAACAAAATCAACATCACAAATCAATACAATTAATTATAAACAAAGTAATATTTCATATTTTAAAGTGGAAAGAAAATACATTGTTGCTTGGATTCTTTTACTACAACCACCTCCTTCTCGTCTGAGACTCTCAATATTTCTAAGAGCCTTTTGTCGATTTCAAAGGCCTAAAATAGTTTACTTTCGTTGATTAGATTTGATGCATTTCTCCAACAAATAAATCCTCTGTCAATAGCTCTCTAGCTTTTGCCGTAACTCGTTGTTATGTTTTGATAAAATATGTTTCTCCAATTTGAGGACATCCTTTTCTGCAAACCAAGTTAAGTGTATAACCTAGAAATCCATTATAACCATTACCAATGAACCTCAACAATGAAGAGCTATTATAGAAAGGCAGAGTGTTATTTTTGCTAGGATCTTTGGGATATAGCCTACCATCTAAGCAAAGATCAAGATTCTTCTTTCCTTCAAACCTGAGGATATGTTTCGTAGACTCTGTAATAGTAATGGGTTTTGTTCTCTTCCTTATTGGTTCATACTCATATCCAACTCAATATGAAGATGATAGAGAGGCCTTTTACTAGAGCTACAAAGATCATTGGATAATTGATCCATAGCTAAAGGATATGATTAGAAGATTGGATTGAAAAACTATATGAATTAGAAACAAGAAGGAAAATGAAGAAGAAACTAATAAGGGTGGAAAAGAAAGAAGAGAGTGAGAATGGAGGGAAGTAATCAAGCTTCGAACAAAATTCAAATTGAATATTAGTTTTCACTTTAATGAGGATGAGTAAGATCTTCATTATGACAATCTTTGTCACTTTTATGGCGGCCTAGATTTCTAGGTTTGATGTGACCATGAGAATATCGCGACAATGACTTATTAACAATTTTTTATATATTTACTTATCAAAATATAAAAGGTTTTAAAAATCTAAAAAATGATTTTGTTTCCTAAAATATTTTCTCTCTAGGATCGCTTACAGGGCATTTTCGAGACCTCAAAACTCCCCTAATGCAGTACTCTCACAAGCACGCTATCAAGACCCACAGACCACTTATTGCTTCAAGCATTTCAAGCTGAGAGCTATGGCTACCTCTTACATAGCCATGTTTACTCTCACACACACAAGTTTATTAATCTTACCTTTGAATCCAATCAAGTTGCCCCCTCCCATGAATTCATGTGATAGCTCCACAATCCAAGATGCACTTTCAAGCAAGCTCCATCTCCAAGCTCCAAGCTTCAACTTCCATAGCTACGCACGTGAGAAAAGATAAGAGAAGGAGGAGAAGATGAAGAGAGGATAAGAAGAGCTTCTCCACAATCCCTCACTCTCTCATACACACACTCTCCCTCTCTCATACACAATAATGAAGCAAGAAGCTATTGAGAATAGCAAATGATGCTTGATATGTATGCCCATAGAGGCTTGATGTGTATCCAAAACAGGCTTGCCCATAAGTGGCTTTGTATGGAAGATAGACATATGATATATGATCTAGAAAGAGATGAAAAAATCTCATAAGCACAGTGAGGTAGAGTGGTACTATCTAAATGCTATATAAGCATGTACTTGACACTCATTTCAATGCAATGGTACTTTCAATTTGAGTCACTCAAGATTTTGTTTATGAGTCTAAGCTAATCTATCTTGGAACTTAATTCACTTGAGTTACAATCTCTTCTCTCTATCATATATCAGTTCTATGATTTGTGTACCATAGCCAACTAGCTCTAGATTCGTGTTTATTGACATGGTAATAGAGCCATGGCAAGCTAGTTCTAGCGTCATTAGTTAGCCGTATTCTAATGTAAATGGATAGTAGGAGTTGAACCTACCTTAAGGCCCTCTGTCATATCCATATCTTAGGCCTATTTTCTCTACTTCTCATCTCACTATCTCTTGAGCTCTTGTTATTACTACTTGGTAAGGTTGAAGGATTGATTCCTCTCTTCCCTATCTTCCTTCATCTCATCTTTTATCTCCTTCTCACTGCCTTGTTCAACCTCTACTTTTTATCTCAGGATCTACTGGAGTAGCCACTTCCATCTTAAACTTAGCAACAATTGATGTAACCAGCTTCAACTATTCATCATTGTGCTTTATTCTCTTTCATTGAGTCATATCATATATGTAGATAGATGGAAGAACAATGAAGGAGAAGCATTCAAGGTTAATACTGCACGACAAGAGAAGTGAAAGTGGGTGTTCTCAACAAAAGTGCAAACGGAAGCTTCAAGTATTTGACAAGAAGACGGATGAATGTCTTTGTGAGGATAGATCCTCGAACTACTGAAGAGTGGTAGATTTCAACAACGTAGTAGCTAGCATAGTTCGAGAAGGCTATAAAGGTTTTTCTTCTGACAAGTGTGCTTCTACCTATCAAACATAGAAAGAGAGTTTTGCAGCTCTGTAACAAATAGAGAAAAGAGAGGAGTGCTTTTTTGGTGGAGTGGTAGAAGAAGAGCTCAAATCTCCAAGCTCCAAAACTATCAGTCTGCTGCAAGAGACTGTGCTTACCATTTTCAGTACCTACGAAATTAGACCAAGAGGAGAGGATGAAAAAAAAAACAACATTGCAGTTCGTCATTATCTTCTCCACCTAAAGCAGCTTGTCATCATATTTATTGCCTGGAGCAGCTTAACATTATCTTTGTTGTTCTTTCTCCAAATTCTAAGCTTTAGGTTAAAAAAACTCTTACTCAATCAAGCTCCTTTCACACCACAAACCAGTTGTTCATTCTTAAACCTCATTCAAACCTTCTCTCCCATACTCAAAGCCCATTCACACTGATCTCGGTTTAAAAACCTATTTGCTTCCAATATTTTTCACTCTACTCCAGCAAGTGTCTTTAGACACTAACATTGTGTGCCTTACTCAATATCTTTGTAAAAAGGGATTAGACACTACCCGAGTATACTCGTGGTATGACCTTCTCGATATTGAAATGTTTTGCTTGCACCTAACACAAGAATCCAATGTCAAGATAGAAACTTCAATGCCATTCCCTTCAGCAAGTCAAAACCAATATTCGAAAAATTATGTACTCCAAGTCCATGTATCCCAAAATTTGTGTCAAAAGAGATCTTGTCAAGACAAGGCCATGAACCCATCAGTGTATCCATTTGTAAAAGCATGAAGCACAAAGATCGTGTCAAGAAGACTAAAGCAAAAAGAGAAGTACCACACATCAACAAAAGGAAAAAGGATCACAACAAAGAAAAAGAGTATGAAGACCAAGAAGAAGTCCAAGAGGATCAAAGACACCCAGAAGATCAAGGATATTACCAAAGGTTACCAAAGAAGCAAAAAGAAGACAAAGAAATTATTTTGGCTGCTAACAACAAAGAATTTTCCCTTAGTAGATTATGTTTCCCATAGTGGATCTTGTTTCCCATAGCAGATGTAAAAGCCCTTACCAAAGATGTAAAGTTTCAAGCTTTAACTTGACTATGTTGCCTACGAGCTACTCTCTCAGGCCATGTTATTATTATGTGGGGGGGGGGGAGCCAGCAAGTGTGTAGAAACTTAGTATTTGAGGGGGTGTGTTGAGAATAGAAAATGATGCTTGATATGTATGCCCATAGAGGTTGGATGTGGTCCCTTGCCCATAAGTGGCTTTGTATGGAAGATAGACATATGATGTATGCTCTAGGAAGAGATCACAGAATCCCATAAGCACAATGAGGTAGAGTGGTACTATCCAAATGATATATAAGCATGCACTTGACACTCATTTCAATACAATGGTACTTTCAATTTAAGTCACTCAAGATTGTGTTTATAAGTCCAATCTAATCTATCTTGGAACCTAATTCACTTGAGTTACAATCTCTTCTCTCTATCATGTATCCGTTCTAGGTTTGTGTCCACCATAGCCAACTAGCTCTAGATCCGTATTTATTGATAGAAGCAAGAAACAAGAAGAGAGCAAGTTTGGCCACACACCAAGAATGAGCTTCTTCATTCAAATTTTTACTTTTATACATGCCCTACCTCCTCTTTTTGTTTCGGCCTTTGTCCATTCCTCCACTCTTTTTTCTCCTCTTGTCCTCTTAGCATGGACATAACCCATGCCTCGTATTCTTTATAACTTGCATGGGAGAGAGCTTGGCGTTCTTTTACAAAATAAATTACAATGTGCTTGGTACTCTTTTTCCCAAAATATTAAGATGCACTTATTCTTGTATGCCTCCCTCTTACATGTAGAATTTTTTTCATGTGCTTTGTATCTTCAAGTTTTCCTTAGTGAACCTTTGTCCTCTATCTTTCTCTTGCATTGGGGCTTTCTTTCACTTCCAATTATTCAGATTTTCCATCTTGGTCTTCCGAGGGTTAACATTACCCCCTCCTAGCTGAGTGCCAATCCTATGGCACTTGATGGTATAGGCTGAAGATGTTGAGGGTTGGTGTAGAATGGTTCTTAGAGCCTTTGGGGAGTTTGGTCATCATGTTATTGATGCTCTATGAAGCAGGTTTTAAGGTTGCTGATGTCGAAGATAGATTAATGGTTGAAGAAGGTCGTCATAGTTTATTGGCTTGCCACACCAGTGCACAATGTACCTAAAAAGAAGAACGAGTGCACTTCCTAGGAGGTGTGTCTACCTTACTGTGCAGTGCACTATGTAAGTGATGGTGGAACTGGGAAATGGGTCGAAGCCTAAGGTGTTGTCTCACACTTGAGGATCTAGTTTGTGTAAAGGGAGGTGTTGTGTGTGACCTAGTGAGATAGGTCTATCAAAATTTCATGCCTTTTATGTGCCCTAAGGTATGAAGTGGGGATGGGCTACGATGGTCCCTATGTGCAATGGTTGTGACACTCATAGAGTACACTTGGAGGGATTTCATTTTTCTTTTCTTTTCCTTTTTCACTTCTTTTCTCTTTTGTTTTTCTTTTTGGGCTACAAGGGAGCACATTAAGTGGCATCCCATTCATGGATAGGGGCCAAGCTATAGGGAGGCTTGAGGGATTTTCTTAGGAAAGGTTGACTTTGCATATAGCCCTTCAAGTTGATTTTTACATTGAGGGGTATTGTAGTGTCCCCATTACTTAATTAATTTTAATAAACAATGTGCGTATACATTCCAAAGAAAATTAATTTATGTTGCACATCCACACATGGGAAAAAAAACTGTAGAATCTCTACAAGATTTATAGGAAGCAGGACTGGTTTACTAGAATAGTCTGATATCTCTAGTATCATGTTTCGATGGCTTAATTTCCACTTTAGATGGATCCAAATATATACGGTGACTTAGTTTGAAGGGAATAAGTTTTCCAAGACAAAAGATCGATAAGAATAACGTGATTTACGAAAATCATTATTTTCACCTATTTTTGATGGATTTTCGCAATTCTGCTTATGCTAGCTTGTCAACCAAATGCGTTGTGATTGTTTTGAGTACCCAAACAACTATATTTGGAGTTCATATGATGAAGTTATGCTCCAGAAAAGTTGCATGGCAAAAATAAACAAAAATCTTTGTCATCAATGATATCATTAAAAACGCCAAAAAGCAACCGCCCTCTCTTTATCTCCCCCCTGATTACTATATAAACAAGGGTAGAGTGTCACATAAAAAACATACACAGACACACAACGACCCATGTATATGTCTCTGTGCTGCTATTGACACGACGAAGCTCTGCTGCAATCAGCCTCTCTCTCTCTCTCTCTCTCTCTCTCTCTCTCTCTCTCTCTCTCTCTCTCTCTCTCTCTCTCTCTCTCTCTCTCTCTCTCTCTCTCTCTCTCTCTCTCTCTCTCTCTCTCTCTCTCTCTCTCTCTCTCCCTCTCCCTCTCTCTCTACCCCTATGCGGAAGCGCTGTTGTGCCCGAACCCATCAAGCTTCTTCCTTGGCTCCCAAGAGACGTTGAGATGCTGAGTGAGGTCACGCTCCAACACGAGGAAGTGCTCACCGTTGTTGCAAATGAAACTCAACACGATGCTGAAGCACAAATAGAAGTTAACCCCAAACCCATTCAAACCGAAGAACTAGCCATCCCACAACAAATCGAGATTGCGGCTATAAACTGTAGTCATGATGGATGGCCAAACAAAGATAATCAGGTTAGTACCTAAGATATGGATCACAATTAATTAGAACTTACTTAGACTTGTAAAAGCATGTTAGTATTATCAAGTGCCTTTTAACAAGGAACATGGAAATTGATGAAAAGGATAGATTCTATGCATTGCATTGACAACTGTGTTAAAAATTTTTATGGTTATGACTATTTTTGGATTTGTAAATGATGAATTATGGCTCTTATGATTCCGAGCTTACACAACCAGATGAATTGTGGATTGTGGTGGTTTGGGACATTGGGGTCCCCAACCCAATGCTCGCTTACACTTTGCAGAGTGTGGAAAAACTCACATGCGGATGGGGGTCCTACTTTTCCGAGGGAGGTAGGTGTTTTTGATTTTGATCACTCGAGTACCTGAGAGGGCAAAGGGCCGAGTGGTAAGTGCCCCTATTATGTAGTATGGCTCTTGAGGCTCAGGGAAGCTTAGAGGGGCTCTGAGCTAGAAAATTTCCTTATTGACCGCAGACTGAGTGCGATCACATCTAGCCTAATCCACAGGGATTGGAAGGTCCTATCCTAGGTAGGATGGTGTCTTTCTACGGAAAGACGGTTTTGTATCACTCTACGGAGTGATGGTGAAATAACGTATACGATTTCTGAATTGTTTGTTATGTGCTAAAGATCAATTTTAACGAGCCTAGTTTAATGGAGTAATAAAAGGAAGCTGATTTTATATGTCCAAACAGTGTGGTAGTATACTTTGCTAATTAGAAAAATAAGCAAACCCATTCCACAGCTTGTGTGCCAATCAAACATGTTGGAATTAAGAGAAAGTGTAATGGCTATCTTAGAGAAGACTTGTCTATGGAATTATTTAAGCTTACGAAGGGGCTAAAACTAGAGCCCGAATCTGAGGAAGGGATGACCCTTACCTATACTTAGACTCAACTCTGTAAATGAAGATATGAAAGTCCATCTCAAGTTGTTGAAATGGCTTGAGGACCTCAATTTGATAGGACTTTATAAGTACGATATTCTTCAAAATGATAAGGTAAGATATATAGATTGGAAAATTGTAATGAGAAATAAATGGGTGTATGATCAATATACAAAGGTTATTTCTCCCGATAGGATAACCCTTACACATGAGTGTAAAGTCAAAAATTTATGAGCTTCCAGAGTATCCCAATCTCCCAAAGTCTTATCAAATCATAGAAATGAAGGCCAAACCACCTCATTTTGTGAAAAAGAAGTTACAAAGATAATCAAAATCATCAACTGGTGCAAATTGATGAAACATACAAGGAATTCCAAGAGAAGAAATTTCTTCTCAAGCAGATGCCAACACCTAGGTTTAGTGGTGAAGGACCCAAGGTGTAGCAAGATGCAGAAGCATGGATTGAGACTTTGGACGACTATTTCCTAGTCGCTAAAACTACTACTACAAATCAGTCCATGACTGCTCGTCTTCATCTTACTGGCAAAGCTAAGCTTTGGTGGAAACATTTTTGCCAAGATAAAGGGGTAATAGAAGCTTCCCAAACTTGGGAGGAGATCAAAGAAGCTGTGAAAGGATGTTATCTTCCCTCATCTTTGAATCAATCAAGATGAATGAATTCTCCAACTTACAAAAATTAAGCCTAACCTTATAAGGTTACTATTCCAAGTTTGTGAGTCTGCGCAAATATGCACCCCTAATGACAACATCTCAACATATTGCAAGGTCATGCCAAAGACTAAATCCACCCTTGGACACTCGGCTCGAATAAATGAGACCAAAAACTCTCAAAGATGCTCTTATGCGAGCAAAACCTATGGCCAAAGAAATCGCTCGAAATGGCCAAAGAAACCATCCAATAAACAACTATGGAAGGGGTTACCCAAACCATGGTATTGACATGACCAATGCTAGAGGAAACGGTAGAGCTAATGCAATCACCCAAGGACCAAATGGGATAGGAATCAGGCAATGCTACCAGTGCGGAAGGACTAGACACCTAAGGGCTAATTGTCCTAACCGTCCTTAAAATCCTAGCCCAAACTAGGTTGTTGGATGAGGCTGAGGGAACGACAACAACAACCCAGGCCATGGCTGTGGAAGAATAGCTAGTACCCAGGTAAATATCATGATTGGATAGCCCGAGGAATGCACGTTAGGTGAAGAATTTGAAAGAGGATCCATTCATGGTGCTATGGAAAAGAAAGAAGCGGACCATCAATGTTCAGTAATTCAATATCCAGCTACTTACAAGGGTACATCATTTATGATCTTAATTGATTGTGGTAGCACGCATTCCTTTCTTGCACCCAAGATAGTTAAAATATTGCATCTAGAATCCAAGGGGACAAGGAAAATGATAGCAGAATTAGCTAGTGGGAAGGAAATCGCCTCAACCGAAAGTGTAGGGAAACTTCAATTTGAGTTAGATAGTCATATAACTGAAACAAAAATTTGAATCCTACCACTAGGATGCTACGATTGCATTCTAGGAATGGATTTGCTCAAGAAGAACAAAGCTCAAATTCTATGTGCTGAAGAGGAAATAATCTTTCAAGACTTGGAAGGAGAAACCGTTCAGGCATATGGGAAAGCTGGAAGAACTAGAGTCCAACTAGCCAAGGCAAGTTGGCTCAATGAGGGATTGAAGAAAGGTCAATGAATCTACATGATCCGACCATATCTAGATGATTTTGTGCTAGTATTTTTTTATGATATACTAGTATACTCCAAATAAATAGAGAAACATGAAGGTCACTTAAAGATCGCCCTAGTAACACTTCGTGAAAATCAGCTCTATGCCAAGATGAGTAAATGTGTATTTCTCATTGACAGGATTGAATGTCTTGGATACATTGTTTCCGCTAATGGGATCTCTGTAGACCCTACCAAAGTAAAAGATATCCTAGAATGGCCAATACCTAAGACAGTAAAAGAAATCTGAGGATTTTTGGGATTGACAGGATGGTATCGAATCTTCATCAAGGATTATTCCCTCATTGCTGCATCTTTGACAAATCTTTTGAAGAAAAATATAGTAATCCTTTGGGCCATCGAGCATCAAGAAATTTTTGATAAGCTTAAAGAAGTTGTAACCATTGCATATGTATTAAAACTCCATGACTTCAATCAACCATTTGAAGTGATCATTGATGCAAGTGGACTTGAAATCGGTGGGGTGCTAGTACAAGAAGGAAGACTAGTGACCTATACTTCCAGAAAATTGAAACCCTACGAATCCAACTATGCTACTCATTACCTTGAGTTACTCGCAGTAATCCATGCCTTGAAATTGTGGAGACACTATCTATTGGGAAGGGAATTCACTTTAATGAAAGATCATAAAAGTATTAAGTGGATCTTCACCCAAGCTGACTTAAACATGAGGCAAAGAAGATGGATAGAGATACTGCAAGAGTTTGATTTTAAAATCAAATATCATCCAGGAAAGGACAATGTTGTTGCAGATGCATTGAGCTGAAAAGCCTTTCTTAATAGCATTGTAGAAGTTCGAAGCTTAAGAACCATATCCATACCTGATAACCCTGTACTTGAGCTTGTGCGCCAAGCTATTTCTTAAGATAAAGAATATGAAGGACTCATGGCTAAGGTACTTCAAGGGGGAAGCTCTGACAAAGAAAGGTCTAAGATTAAGAATTATCATGCTAGCAATGGTTGTCTACATTACCATGACCGTCTTTGTATCCCAAAAAGACCTGAAGTGAAGGCCAAGATCTTATGGGAAGCACATGACAGCCCATTGCAGGACATAGGGGGTATGCCAAGACACTCAATGCAATTCGTAAGAGCTATTACTAGCCAGGATTAAAAAGAAATGTATTAAAGTATGTAACTCAGTGCTTAACTTGTCAAAGAGTCAAGGCAAAAAGGATCAAGATGCCTGGAGAGTTACAACCCTTGGACATTCCACAAATGAAATGGGAGTCAATAAGTATGGACTTTGTTGTTGGATTACTGTGGGAGCTTTCACTCAACCACTAAGACCCACGGACCGCTTATTGTTTCAAGCGTTCCAAGCCAAGCACTAATGGCTACCTCTCACATAGCCGATGTGCCATCCATATCTAAGGGTGTAGTGAGCTTACCTCCATGCCGATCGAGTTACCTCCTCTCTCGCGCACTCCGGTAGCTCCACGATCCAAGTGCAAGCTTCAAGCAAGCTCCATCCTCAAGCTCCACGCTCCAAGCTCCATCGTCGTGAGCAAGACAAGATAAGAGAAGAGAAGAGAAGAAGAGAGAAGAAGATGGAGAGCTTCTCCTCCCCGGTCCCTCAACCTCACACACTCACTCCCTCACACTCTTGCACTCCCTCTCTCAAGCACAAGCTCAAGCAAGCAAGAAGAAGAAGAAGAAGAAGAAGAAGAGGAGAGCCACTTTTGGCCACACACAAGAATGAGCTTCTCATTCACTTTTCAACTTTATATACAAAACCCTAAATCCCTTTTGGGTGGCCATCCCCTTATCCCCTTTTTTACATGGTCGGCTGTGGCCTAGGCCCTTTTTCCCATTGTCATTCTATCTTCCTAGCTTCCTTTCCACCACCCGTCTATATTTACAAATTGCACAGGTGAGAGCCCGATGCTCCTTAAATTAAATAAGGATGCGCTTGTGCTCTTTTACAAAAGTATTGACTTCCGCCTTTCCACCGCCCGTCTATATTTACAAATTGCATAGGTGAGAGTCCGACACTCCTTAAATTAAATCATGATGCGCTTGCGCTCTTTTACAAAAGTATTGACTTGCACTTTTCCTTGTGTGCCTTTTCTTATTTAGGACTTTTCTGCGCTTCTCGTGTTTCTAGATTTTTCTTGGCGCGCCTTCGTCTTCCGTTTCACTTTGCCTTGGTCTTTGTCTTTTGCTTTAGCTTTTCCAGATTTTCCACCTATTCGTTTGACGGTTAAAAATTACATACTGCTATTGGTGGATATGACTCCATCATGGTAGTGGTTGATAGATTGACAAAAGTTGCACACTTGATCCCAGTCAAAACAACCTATAAGTCATCTGACATTGCTCGAGTCTTTATCAAAGAAGTATTTAGGGTACATGGATTGCCAAAGAGCATAATCAGTGACCAAGACTCCAGGTTGACCAGACCATTGAAGATATTCTAAGGTCTTATTGTGGCAAAGAACCGAAATGGTGGATTGAACATTTACCTTTGGTGGAGTTTGCTTATAACACTGCCTTTCAATAAACAATCAAGATGTCACCATTCCAAGCCTTGTATGGGCAAGAATGTTGTACATCTCTAAACTTCTCAAATCCCACTCTCAAAGTAGAAACTTCTAAGGCTATGCTTGAAGAGATGGACCAACAAATCCAATTGATCCGACATGACATTCAAGCTACTCAAGATCGACAAAAATCCTATACAGATGTTGAAAGATCCATAAGAACATTTAAGGAAGGTGACATGATGTTTCTAAGGGTAACACCTGAAAAGAGCTCATTATCCCTGGGGAAATACAAAAAGCTTAATCCAAAGTACTGTGGACCATATGAAGTAATCAAAGCAATGGGAAGGCAAGCCTACAAGCTTAAATTGCCACCCCATCTCAAGATTCACAATGTATTTCATGTAAGCCTATTGAAACTTTATGTACGAAACCACGATCATGTACTTAGTGATGAACAAATAGTTATGCCTACCCAAGAAATTCTAGAAATGCAACTCGAGAATATCTTAGATACAAGAAAGAAATGTAACGTGTCCCCTTGTCCGCTTGTGGGACACGTCTTAGCAGCCCATCGGGAAGAGAGTCCAGAAAGCGCCGCCTGGCACTCCCAAGGAATGTCACAAGGTTTGCGATCTAGGTCTTCTCGAGTCTGCCACGAAGCCGAAGCATTCTGACCGTTCCCACTTAGGACTGACCTGAATCAGGGTTTCCCTAATGGTCAAGTTCCTAGGAGGTAACTAGCGTCGAGCCCCAGACAAACTCCTTTACGCAGAAACATCAGGGTCGAAGCAGATTTATACTGCACACTTGGTTCAAGGAGAATGGGAAATGAGAGGGATGCGAAGCTCGACCTCTCTACTCGTAAGGCATAGTCCCATTCCATTCCCCTAAAACATCATAAATCGGGACTCTAGCTCTAAAGATTCTAGGTCATTGTTACCTCGCTGTCAATTCCTTTGAGAAAAGTTTCTGGCCAACCGAGACCACCCTTCCGTAGGACGGACCCAGGGTCACATCCACTGCACATTCCTCGGGTTGCTTTAGTTATCTAATTACCTACCACATTTAGTTTGACAAGCAAAAACAACTTCTTTAATTAACCAATTAATCATTGGTTCCTTCACGTAACTTAGGCACTAACACAGAAAAACAATGTTAAGCAAGTTCCTTTTCAACATTCGATCTTTTATTTATCAGTCTTTGGAATGCATCATATAATCCTGCCCGAAGGCTATTCCAGCAATCAGGGATCGCTATTCCAAGTTCCGCCCATTGACTAGTATGTGTGGCTCGAGATCCCATCTCGAGTCGCGTCGGTCTCTTGTGCAAGATCCAGAGGCAAGGGATTTACAGCCAGAGCCTCCCCTGGCACCCAAGCGTCCTCCTGCTCCAAGTAGCACCCACGGAGAGACCTTGCGGTGGGTTCAGTCCATGTACCCGGTGCAGCTAACAACCCCCTTGGATAGGGTCAGGCAGACAGTCGGAGGTAACTGGTACTGCCTCTCCCTCCAGGCTTTCAACCTGAAGCATTAGTTATTTTTCCGATATTAGTTCCTTGAGCAAAGAAGTACAAATAGTGCTCCTAAGTGTACAATCACAAGCATTCCAGTGGTCGTTTGTATGGCCAACTGCTAAGGTGTGAATCCTTCTCCCCGAATGCTTCCAGCATTCGATCCTAGATCAATCGCGACTTGGCAAGATCCCAAGGGTTTCATAAGTTGAGTTGCTTGTTTACCCTCTTTCCTTGGGTTAGGGTTTATACCCTATTGACCCAAATTGTCACTACCTTAGGTATCCTTAAATTATAGACAATAAATCTTGGACAACCTTGCCGCCCTGACTTGGTTGGTCAATTGCTTTCCTTGGCAATTCATTGCTACCTTGGCTTGACAAATCAGTCTTCAAGGAAGAGTGTTGAAGCGGGACGTCTTCTCAATTCTTAGGAAACTTTACTTGCGATTAGAACTTGCCAAACTTGGTCTAAGGAGTAGCAATATTATTTTGTGATTTAGACACAAGATCATACGGCATTGCAGCTCGTAGCACGAGATAGGTGTCAGTATCTGGCTTGTGGGATTATATCTTTCCTTGTACGGTCTTTCTTGATCAAGAATACCATTGATCAAGATAAGGGCTTGGGAGTCCTCTTGACCCAACCCAACCCTAACCTTACTAGGCCGATAACGCTTTGGCCCTAGGGTTCCTAAATTCATACGGAAGTCTAGTATTTGGTCAATTGATCCTTAGGGTGAGAACCCTAGATCGTACTTGCACGGTGTTTAAATAATCCTAACACTTTGTAACTATGGGTAGGACCTTTAAGATCGGAAGTATTAAGTCGGAAACCAAGTGCCAGAATTTTTATCATAGCTTAATCCTACCTAGCACATTGAGGTGATCGTCGTATACTAACTAAGAATACCTTTATGATTCCCATGTGAGCTATTCAATTATATGCGAATTACTTAGTTGATCTAACCAACCCACGATTTAAGATGATCTTTCCTTTTTAAAGATGCAAATACTTTCTTCTAAATTTGCAAGTACTTTTCTCCTAAAATATGTAAGTAACTGCAAGATAGGTGAGATGCATCATTCCATGCAAATATGCAAATTCAAAACCATAGACCTCTTTGCAACTGTAGGATCTATAGTGATCTTTTCTTTTCCTTGCATTATGTGACGTTGATTTACATTTAGAGCTAACTCTTATAAACCCTACATGGATACATCGAAATCAAAGCTTTTATATTTTTAATGAAGATGCATTCAAACTTTGATAAAAGAACTCCATGCATGAGCGAATGCCATGAGTCCATTATTGATTTAATCCGTCCTTTATCACTTAGCCCAACCTAGAATGTAACAACCATCGCATGCAATTTGCAAGGTTCATAAATCCTTTCCATGCATTGCAACTACTCGAACATCATTTAATGGGCATCTACGATTATCTTATACACGAGTCACAACTAAGCATTATATGTTATAAGCCATGTCCTATGCGCGATGCAACAAAGATGCCTTGCACAATTCTGTCTTTTTACCTGGGCAATAAGAATCGGGGCATTGTCTACTCGCATACTCGGGGTGGAAGCTCCCGCGTGTGCTCCTCTCGACTTTTGCTTCAAAGCCATTGACGTGGCAGATTTTTGACTCAGCGAACTCTCCTTGCCCTTTTTCCGACTTCCAAAACTCCCTACTGCCCACGAATTTACTTCCCTTCACAGGAATCGGGCCTTGCAAACTCGGTTTTTAAAAATCGGGAAGCAAGGGTTAACAGGGCCTATGGAAGCTTCAGTAGAAGCTTCCAGGCTCTGAACACAAACAGATGATGTGGATGGGAAGGATAATGAAGATAACGATGATGATGAAGACGACGACGATGACGACGACGACGACGATGATGATGATGATGGAGGCGATGGCGCAGTAGCCTGGCGGCAGCAAACGGATGGCAGCAGCAGCAGCTCAGGAACCTCCTCTCTCCTCTCTCCCAAGCTTGGGAGGGGGGGTCATATATAGGGTTGAAAGGGGGGGTAGCCACACAAGTGGCAGGGTGCATGCCCTTCTCCCCATGCCCCTCCACAACATTACTCATACTCCCTCTCCCCGCCATGCAACGGCTAAAGGGGAGGGAGTTAATACATTAAAAATATTTGCAAAGATTATCCCTTTGCTTTTCCTGTGAAGGGGTGTTCCCACAGTGAACTACGCTTTCGAGCCATGGCTTCCTATACGCGACGCGAGCTGGTGTTTGTTGATGCACGCGAAGGGAGCACTTAGCCTAGTGTTTCTTTGTTGCAGGAGATCACTCAAAATTTCTCTTGCACGGGATGTGCGGGGTCTAGGGTCGTTAATATTTTGTTGCGAAAATATTACATTCTCTCCCCCTTAGAGAAATCAAGATCTCCTCATCTCGAGAAGAACTGGGGGTATTGTTGGTTGAGAGTATTCAAATTTACATCAAGTCTAATTTGGGCCTTTTCTTTTCAAACATAGAAAAAAATACACAAGCACATAGTAAACTTGCCCCCCACATACACACACACCCACTTACACACATATCAAACTCTTAGTTAAGAGGTCTTATGGCATGGAGGAAAACAACTTCTACCAAAGTCAAAGATATGGCTTCTTTTCACTCTTTTGATGTTTTGGGCTTTTTCTTTGGCATAAGATTTTCATTATTTGTTATTATTTTGTGTCTAACCTTGTAGCCTTAGGTCATAGTTATAGGTTGCATTTAACCATACTATATATTTTGTACAAAATGAATGCATTTGTAGATTGTGGCCTTAAATGGATTATCTCGTAGAATAAACATGCACTTACCCACATTTTAAACACGTTGTATGTTCTTATATTCTTCTCTTTGTTCTTCTCTTCAAGGCCTTAAACTCGTTATCTTTTAGAATAAACGTACACTTATCCACATTTTAAACATGTTGTATGTTCTTCTATTCTTCTCGTTGTTTGTTTACTTTCTTTTTTTCTTCTTTTTGTTAAATAAACATATTTTAATTGCATTAATTAATTATTACGAGGTGTGATGAGGTTTTTGAACATTTTCACTTAGATGTGGGTTTTCCCTTGGGGATGAGAGAGACTAAGAGGATAATTTTATTTGATTTTTTCCTATTGAGACGATTTGAGACTTGAACAAACCCATGAGTGTAAGAGTACCATAATATATATTAGGAGGGATGAATCACAAAGTGCAATTCCATTTGTGATTCACCAATTTATGGATACTCTAGATATAAGTAAATAGTAGATGGTGCATTTGTAGTCATAGACCTAACATAGAAGTACCCTATTCTACATGTAGGATAGGTGAGGCATAGGCATAGGCTAGATGAAGGCCATGCATAGGCTAGCCATAGATGTAGGCTAGCCTAGACATGGTATAGGCTAAGGGCAAGCATAGGCCTATGCTAGGATACACCTATGCCTACACCTATGTATATAGGTGGGAAAAATGAAAGTAATGTTGAATAATTAAACAAAATTAGGTAGTGGAGGATAAAAGGTGAATGTTGAAGAGAAGCTAATACTTTAGATAGGTAACCTTAAAGTCTTTTCTTGTAAACCAAAAGAGACATTAGGAAAAAAATAAACTCACAAATGGGCCTTTTAGTCCTCCCCTCTCTCCTCCTTAATACAAGAAAAAGAGGAGAGAAGAATAGTAAAATGATCCTCTTCTCTCTCCACTTTTGCAATCTCGTTTTGCCTTTTTTCTATTATCTGCAAAGAATATGCTCAGATTCCTTCTCCCTCCTCATTCAAGAAGTCTTTTTCAACCAAATTTTATATTCAAAAATGAGTTATTATGAGAGTGTGGTGCTTCATTTTCAATGCAAAATGAATAGTAGGTATGAGGTAATTGATTTTTAAAATGAGAACAAGGAAGATGAAATTTTAAAAGTTTCTTTTAAGATATTTTGGGGATTTTTTATATTCTAGCTTTTGGTAAAAAACAAAGCAACTAGTCAAATTTTGTGTTTTTTGGAAAAAAAATTGGAGGTACAATAGAACTTTCTAAAATACAAAAAGTCTTGGACATCCCTACTCTCTAAGATATTTTCCCCCATATCTATACTCTCTCATGGCTCTATTGTGACCTCTTCTCTGTGTTTATGCAACCTTCGTTAACAGAGTGAATTACTTACACCCTCCTTTCCCTTAGCATCTTCATGTGCCTTTCTGTGTGCATCTCCACTCTAACTCCTGTGACAACCAAGTAGGCTCCCCATTTCTATTAATAAGTAAAATGAATATAGGAAAGGAGCTGCATATTGAGGTAGAGATTGAATTCCCCCCATTATTCAAAAGAACCCAGTGTACCAGTATCAATCCTCAAGTTCTACAGAGTTATAGGCAAATGGGATTAAAACATGTGGACTTGTGGGTTGATGGGGGAATCTACCCATTTGATCCCTTAAATAATAGACCTCCAACTTTCTCAGGAATCATAGATATGCTGAAGTTTGTGTGTGAGGGTGAAAATGGGTTGCTCGGTTATGCTAGGTGGCTCAATGATTAGGTGTTCAAAGTATTTTCAACTTGCCAAGCAACCATAAAAATTTGTCATGATGTGATTAATGCACATCAACTTAATATACAATAGCTCATAGGACAAGTGGTACATCTGAATGACACTATAATTCAACAAAATAATCAATTATTATAATGCAAGAATCTATCCATGACATTGGTATCTCATATAAGGAGGCAAAGGCACAATTGGATGGCCTGAGAAAGATTATTAGCAAGCTAACACAGGAGCGCAAATGAAAAAAGAAGCCAATCAATGAGTTAATTGTGAATAGTGGCCACTGAAAGTGACGTATCAAAGCATACAAGATAGCTCAGAATGAGAATCTAGGTGAGGGTGAGCTTGGATCATGTATTAGTAGATTGTTGAAGGCAAGTACATTGGAAAACTCTTTGAGTAATCCTAAGTTTAAGGCTGTGAAGGAAAAGGTGATTGAGTACACATTGAAAGATGTGTCAAATGAGTTCTCAATTGTGGATGCACAATCCATTTGTGACATGGTCTGATTAGCATAGTGACTTACTCAAAGATATTCAAAGAGGTGTAAAGGTTGGGTTTGGTCATGTGCTGAAAAGAAATAGAATCGTACCTCTTTCTCAACCTTCAAAGTTAATAGAGACCCGATGGCAACTTAATGCAAAGGCTTTTGAGCTTATAGGAGATCCCATGCATATTCCATATGTGGAAATACTAAAGGTTGGGACCAAAAATGTATACGAGGTGAAGTTCACCGAGCTCAATAATTACTATTTAGATTTGTACAAGGTGGAGTTGGAAATGGTAATGTACTACAATATGTCTATTGAGGAATGTAATGGTAAATTGTAGTTTGTTATAAAATTGGATGAAAGTGAGGTCATCAAAGGAGTAAAGCTTGAAAGATTTAGTGTAACTTTAATAAATAGAACTTTACAATTCAACAAGAACAACCCAGAGAACTTTAGTGTTCAATCCAAGCACCATGTGTGGTGTCTCGCTGCATTTGAAGTTCCTAAGGAAACATTTGAGATGCTGCAGCTATTCTTTACACACACAAGCATTCCAAACATCATTGATCATCAAAAACATGGTGACATGCTCTTAGTTGAAGGGTATGTCAATATTTGGTTGAATGGCATCTTGCAGGAGACTTGAAAAATTTAAAATGCATGTGTGGAATCTCCAATGGTGCAAATGTAAAGAATCCATGCCTATATTGCTTGACAACAGAGAGGATGGAAGGAAAGAACGAAAAGAAGAATTGGCAAAGGGTGACAAGTGCTACACTAATGCGGGAAGCATATCTTCAACATTCCATTGGATTGTATTCACATTTTTTCATTACATGCTTTTGTCAGAATCACGGAGAAACTTGTATTTGAATACATTTGCTTTACTTATAGGATGCAACTAGAAAAATAAGTCATTGCAACGTGTAGAAATGTAGAGCGAGTGCTATCAGAAATTGGGCTACACAAACAAGCATCAAGTGACGATTGAAGATGATAAGAGATTAGGAAAATCTAGTAACTTGCCAAAAAAGCCTTGCTTTGGAGGATCAAAGGCTAGGGAGTGTCTTTTAGCACCCATCAATAAGAAAGGGAATGTCATGGTTCGTGTAGGCTACAAGACTATGATGGGTGGAAAAAGTTACATTCTACAGTTCCTTATCGAAGTAATGGAGGAATAACAAGATTGGCCAAAGCTAAGGTTTAGATTAATCTTAACAAATTGGATCCCTTACTTTGCAAGATGGTGTTTAACAACGAAGATAAGTAAGAATTTATTGATGTTGTGTATAGCTTTTACGAAAACATGGTGGAAGCATGGGGCAAAGGATCTATCACACATTACATGGTACATAATAAATCAATATTTTAAAATTATATGAATTGTATAAACTATTAATCATAGTTTTACTCATGTGTGATATCTATCTTTGTAGCATATCCTTGAGGCACATGGGCCATACTTTGCAAAAAGGAAAGCATTGAAGTTTGATCCACACAAGGGATGGAAAATTCACATTGGATAGTGTGTGGTGCTACATACCAAAGAAAAATCGATCATGGTGGAGGAGTGAATGGTAGCAATCCAATGATCCAATTGCTATCTTTGTGGTATAGGATCATAGTAGCAGATGAAGCTAAACTCTCGCAAAAGAGAGCAAATGAAAGTGCTGATGAATTGGTTGCAAACATGATGCAATCACATCGTGTCACTAAAAGAGTGCATTATGAAGCCTTAAGTGCCAAAGAAAACCATGCCAAGTGGCTAGAAACAAGGCTTCGAGAAGGCATCAAATGGGTTCGAAAAGAGCTAAGATAGTAAGATGAACAATGTGTTTAGTGTGGACGCAATTCATTTTTTAAGAGAGAAAGAGAGAGTGTGCATCTATGCGAATGAGTCTTATAGTTTAGGGTTATATAAAAAAGAGTTTCACTTTCTATCTTATTCATTGAGTTCTCACATCTCTTGTGTAGGAAAGATGGTTAGGCCTAAGGTAGCTGCAAAGAAGCTTCCACTCAAAGCCCCATATCATGTTCAACCCCTTGGAGCATCTACTAGCTCAGATACATCCCCTTCTCAACCTAACCTAGCTTCCTCAATCCGCCCTCACAAGGGTCCTCCTCAACATCTCCACAAGAAACACAAGTGGAAGCCAGGTACAATGGCCCTAAGAGAAATCAAGAGGTATCAATGCTCTTTTGATCTCATCATTCCGAAGACGAGCTTCTCAAGACTTGTTCGCAAGATTGTGCAAGACCTTTCCTACACAAAAAGCAAGAGGTGGTTTTTGGCACAAGGCTAGGATAAACCTGATCGC
Organism: Lygodium microphyllum; assembly: GCF_053477565.2. Classification (NCBI taxonomy): domain Eukaryota; kingdom Viridiplantae; phylum Streptophyta; class Polypodiopsida; order Schizaeales; family Lygodiaceae; genus Lygodium; species Lygodium microphyllum. The sequence goes on along the minus strand of NC_141147.1, from coordinate 74,228,918 downwards.
TTCATAAAAGAATGTCTTCATGCTCTACAGTGTGCCTGCACAGGTCTTTTTGGTTGACTTGATGATGACAGATGCTCAGTTTGTAATATTATCTTTTTTACCATAGTATTATTCTCATACATTGGATATATGACTATGTCCCAATGCAAAACTATTATACGCGCCCTTAAAATATGAATTAAATTTTTACTCTTGTCCTTCACTCTCAAATTTGACTGTTCATCTTCAATGCATTTTTAACTCTTACTTATAATTTTTGCTAGCACAGTCAATTTCAATAGGAAAGACATACAAAAAATTGCCATTTCTTATTGCAAACTTTACTCTTGATGCCTTCGTATAGTCTATGTGGTGCGAAGTTTCTAAGGGCCAGTAGTCACGATCTTGATTTCTCGATTATTGATCCATCCATAATTTTGGTGTGGGATAATTTTTAAAATACCAAACTGTATCGAAATGTGATGAAACTTCATAGATGCACTCGTTAGGTGGCCAAGAGCCCTTTTTTTAAAAGAAAAAAAATGTCTACAAACCTTAGTCCAAAGTTTGGCATCTAGAGCCACTATCCCGATAGAAAAGTTGCTCTCAAACACCCAACTTCAAACCAAGGGTCAGCATGCATTTTTCTTTTCCAAAAAAAAAAAGACTCTTGGCCACCTAACGAGTGCATGTGTAAAGTTTCGTTGCATCCCAATAAAAGGTTATGGTTTTACAATCACACGATGAACAGTGCATATGAAGCTGCATTAACCTAGCTTTGGGGTTTAAATGGGTTAAAAGTTCATTCTTCTTCTCATTTTCACATCTTTCTTTCTTTACTTCCTTCATTCTCACACCCCCAACCTCTCTCTCCCCTCCATCTTGCACTCCTCGAGTTTGCATGGCACGCACCAAGAAAGCTGCTTGTCGTTTTGCCAAGGGAAGGCCTCATGCCGAAAGGGTTAGGAAGATTTTGGGCATGAGTGTGCGATGGCCCATTGGCAGGAAAGTGGACTGCTACAGCTATGGAGGCCCTACAAATGGCAAAGGGGTTTCTCATCAACTTGTTCGATGATACACAGCTAGCGGCCATCCATGCAAAGTGTGTTATAATCACAGATAAAGATATGAACTTTATCGTTCAACTTTGACACGGCAAGGGGACTCCTCCATAGGTTATGAGATTAATGATGTAAGGTTTTGTGATGAGTTTTATAGTACCATAGCATCTTGGAAGTCCAAAACATTTTGTATACTCTGTCACATTGGAATATATATATATATATATATAATATCATGCAATGTGTACTGAATTCAATTAATTGAGTAAAGTTGTTTTGTTTTGTTTCCTGAAATATATAACTCTTAATTTTTATTTAACATATGCACACATCAAAAGTAGTAATACATACAGATACGAGTTACGTTATCACCTATGCACAATCGCAAGTGCAGTACTGCACGTTGACATAATTAAGTTGGATTATGTTAACGTATGTGAATGTGTCATTCACGTACCACACATTATCGTCACACTTACATGAATCACACATTTATTCAATAAATATTTATTTATAGAGGCAAAGTAAAATATATTATATTCATCAAGAAGAATACATGCGATGGTGGTTGATAGTGATGGTAGATACAAAAAGTCGATAGCCAATAAGAACATTCATTCCTTCCTTGGATTTTTCATCAACGAAGAGGAGGGGCTAGCTTCCAATGAAAATAGAGGTTCCTTCTTTTCTTCAAAAATGACACACTCCCCCTTCAGCTCTTTCTTTAGGAGAAGCGGATTTGACACTTTAGCAAGGTCACCTAATATAACAAGCACATACATTGCTCCACCACACGTTTGGTCAAACAAGTAAAGAAACTTTGATCACTTGACTAGCACTACCTTCTCCAAGCTAGATGTCATAGGTATCACTCGAAAATGTCCAAACTTGGTCAAAGCCCAAATTTTCATGATTGTTTCCTACCCTCATGGTGAGCACTTTTTATGGAAGACCACCAAGTTTGCAACAAGGTTGCCAATGTACTCCTTCATAGCTAAATCCTTCCATCGATCCGCATGTCGAGCTCCCCCTTTCCTTAATGCAAACTCATCTATATATAGTATGTCTTGAATGACAAAGTCAAATCAAACAATATAATTAGCAACTAACCTAGACTTATCATTAAGCAACAAAACTTGGCCATAGGGTCACCGGGTCCCTCGAAGTCTAGCAGGCATCATTTTTTGCCAAGATTTCACCAGTGGACTTCGGGGGACCCGATGCACCCTAGGGTCAAGTTTCGTTATATAAAAATATATGGTAGTTAGAAATGTCACCTTCTCCAGATCATCTTTTATCTTCATTTCCTCGTGTGTCAATGAGGCACCTCTTTGGGCAAAGAGATCTACAAACTCCTTGGTAGGAAGCTACGGCCTTGGTCACAAATCATGTTGTAGGGCTTCAAATTCAGCCCATCCGGCACAAGGTAATCTTCTTCAACCGAGATAATCTACTCATGTGTTGCTATGATGGTACTCACTATATCTAAGCTTGTGCCATCATATCTTCCAATCTTTGCCATCGTCGAATGCACATCCATGTAATCATAATCGATCAGGTCTTCCATCAAATCCTTGACTAGGATAGAAAACAACTCTTCTTCCTTCATTTCCAAGTATTGCAAAACATTGGACAGAAGCAAGTACAATACGTCATCTACTTCAATGGGCGTCAAGGAGGCAACAAGGTTGGGTTTGTCAACTTGTGGATATTCTAAATAATATGGCACCATGAGAGCCAACCCTTGCTCTACCACCACCCGATGTTCCTCTTCAACATTTATGATCTCTTCAATCGGCACTTCTCCGATGTATGTGATAGCAACAACCTGTGATGTTGTATCTTCATTGCTCTCCTCCTCTAGGGCTGTATTCAATGCGAGGAGGTAAATTGCCAATGCGTAATCACACTCCACAAGATCCAAAGGTGTTGTACCTGGTGCATTGCCCATGGAAATAATGCATTATCTGTGTGAAGGATTCATAAGGGCCAAATACATGTTCACCACTTTTTGGTGATTCTTCCCTACTTAAAAGACCATGAGCTATTTCAAAGGCAGGAGTATGTGCATGTAGCAATGGTGCTCACAAAGTCTTCCAAAACCTGAAGGGGGGTTCTAGCGATGAGAGCAAGCTTTCAAGGTTGAAGTTCTTAGAAAAAACCTGAAATATCTAATCACCCTAGCTAGCAAAGACAGTTTTGTAAATCCACTTGTCAAAGTGTGCGTGAGCATCCATCATAGCAGGTAGCAGGGATGTGGTGGATGTAAAGAGATGAAGAGAGAAAGTGTGAAATAAAATAATAAAACAAGAACTAAACTAGTTCTATCTTAAAAACCTTAAGTTTTAAACCATTAAGGGATGTTCACATACGATATTTAGTTATGGCTTTACTTAACGTCTTTGTAAAGTTCGCATGCATATGTAAATGTGTCGATGTGAAAAGTGTATAATTTTACATAAATATCATAATTTTTAAATATTACAAGTTTGCAAGTGACAATATTCCATTGACCAAAAAAATATGAAATTTTACAAGTGTTGGATATTACAACTTGTGGTGTTGGGATTTTTAGGGAGACTCTACAATTTCTAAAATATGTGGAACCACACACTTTCCATTGGTAACAATACCCTCAACTCGGCTTCAAATTTTCTTACCATCTAGTTTAAAATAGAAGCTAGCATGTGGATTATGCATTAACATTGTGATTTCTTAGCGCATTATACTCAAGGGCCAATCATCCTCCATTTGCAACACTTGGGGCTCGCGGCCCTCATAAATGACAATAACATCCTCAACTACACTTTCACTCGTATCTCAATCAAGGCACAACCATTAACCCTTGAGCATCCTCCATCTATGATGCTTGAACACTAGGCATAAAGTCTATCATGTCACAATGTACCTATAATTGGAAAGGAAAGTTAGTTGATCCATTCCAAAGTTAAATAATAGTCAACTAAGAGAGAAAAATTTTACCTGAAAGCCATGTTCCTTGTTGTGATTCGACACTCTACTGTGTCAAAACTGTGAGTCATTTTCGATGTCCAAGTTTTGCCTAGAATCCTTATTACACAATCCTCCAATGCACTTTTTATGGCATACATGCTTTTGGTACATCTCAAACCCTTAACATTCCTTGAACATATGTGCAAAAATTGCAATTGGTATGAACCAACTTAGATGTACATTCTTTGAGCCAGTGCTTGGCTTCATAGAGTTCAATATATCTACTAAATTTTTTTTACTACACATGTGCAAAATGTCACTACTACACAATGGCCATTCTATGCTATTGAGATTCAATATGTGCATAGACTCAAGGGTTCCATATTCTCAACCCCCCCTTGGGCAATATGTACTTGGAGTCATAGAAAAAAATAAGATCCTCTGCGAGCTACTTAGATGTACACTCCTCAAAGATAAATCTACCAAATTTGAGGTGGTAACACTTAAAATAACATGTGAAACTCTTGTTATTTTGCCACTCACTGTAAATAAATACAAGTAGTTACATAGATATCATGAAATTTCTCATTCTCAATGAGTTGCAAATACTTATTTTTTGTAATGTTTTGTTGAAAGGGCACAGTGGGGGGGGCGCAATATGTATTTATTTTTTCATGAATACATGTTGTACCAATGCCTATGTTACAAGGTGAGAATCAACATTCCTTTGTCTGAGAGCTAAAATTTTACCCTTTCAATGCTTTGATACATCTGCAATTGCAGATGCTTTCACCTTGAAAGCTCCCTTCATACTTGGATGCATATGTACCCAAGACGAGCAATGATACATATCAATGATCCAATTCCCTTCTTCGTCTTTTCTGTTACATACTTCTATTGAGAGAATGCTTGTTTTTCTCTTAGGCATTAGATGTAAAGAAGTATATTTGAAATCCTAAATAGTAAGCATTTTAAGTATGTCTAGTAATCACCAATATGCCATACAAATCAACATGGTATTAATAGATGTTTACACTTTTGTAAACATACACAAACATAGATATTGAAACGCATGTGGATATGTACATTGACACAAACTATAGATTCAATTTCAAGGCATCACTTTAATCATACCATTTACATGAAATATAATGAAAATAATAGCACGAAAGTACTTAAATAATTTTTTCAAAATAAATTTCATTATAATGAATGGGAGTCTAATTTGACTCGATACATTGTATGAAACGTGGATATTACTATAGTGTAGTTGTTAAAAGGATAGCAGCCACATGGCATGCAAATCTTAATAGGTACATTGGATTGATACCTAAGATACTCTATGACTCAACACATTGTGTGTTATATGGATGATATAATACAAGAGTTTCATGGATCATTGCCAATTGGCATGGAGATCCGAATGGACACACAGGACCAATAAAGCAGAGGACTTTTGAACCATAGACTTCCAACATATCCATATCATCCAGCTCAAAGGAACCACTCACCACAACAAAATAGTTGATCGAGAATTATGTGCTTCACCTAAACCTTGTACAGTACCTGCATGTACAAAAAATACCTACATGAATCCCTTTTAACAAAAAAATATCTAGATAATTGCATGAATAGAAGCAACAAAAAATAGTGTTAATTTACCTATAAGATGATCTACTGAAGATAAGATTGAATCGTTGCTAACAAAACCCATTGCAAATGATGGAAAAAAGAAAACATCAATCCCATCAAACATAAAAGTCACTAATCAAATGAATAAATTTTTGGCACCACAAAATATGGCAAATTTACTTGTAAATTGAGCTACAGAATCTCTGCTCTACCTTGTGTTAAGTGCTACAACAACAATTGATACTTAAGTTAGAACTAGCATCAAACCCTATTGTAAAGATAGTAGAAAAAGGAAAACGCAGAGAGAAAGAAAGAGAGTGTGTGTGAGTACGTGGGAAAGAGAAAGAAATGAGCACCTATCCAATCTTGCCAAAATTGATCTATGCAAAAGACAATAGCAAGAGTTAGTATTTACATGAAGGTATACTGAAAAAACAATAGAAAAGAGGAAACATAGAGAGAGAAAGAGAGAGCGAGAGAGAGATGAGCACTTATGCAATGTCACCAAAAATGATATTTGCAATAAAACAATAACAAGGGTTAGAACTAACATCATGTTATATTGAAAAGATAGCAGCAAAAAAAAAAAACCAGAGAGAGAGAGAGAGAGAGAGAGAGAGAGAGAGAGAGAGAGAGAGAGAGAGAGATCTTAACACCTTTGCCTCTTGGTCCAAATGAACTCTACAAGAAAACAACAATTAGAATCAACATCAAATTCTATTGAAAACACAACATGAAAGAGAAACAACATATAGAGAGAGGGGGGAAAGAAAGGAGAGAGAGAGAGAGAGAGAGAGAGAGAGAGAGAGAGAAATGAGCACCTGTGCCTCCTGCTCGAAACAACCTTTGTAATAAAACAACAATAACAGTAAGGAATGACATCAAACCCTATTGAAAAAATAGCAAACAAGAGAAAATGCAAAGAGAGATGGGCCCCTATGTTTTGCCCAAAATCTGGAGTTGCATGGAGAAAAAAGCACAGAGGTAAGCAGAATGCTCAAAATCCTAATTACTCTCATCAAGGAGCTTCAATGGAGACGAAAATTCGCCAGTATAGAGAAGAGAGGGAAAGTGGTTTGCCACTCAACTTTTGGGTTAAACTAATTTCATGAGAGGAAAAAAAAACCAAAATTGAGAATTCTCCAAAAAATGGGGGAAAATACAAGGTGAGAGAAACTCAAATTTTGTATACTATTCATTCTCCCTTTTTTTAATCCCCCAATACCACTTTTTTAAATAAAAAACCCAAGATTTGGAGAGAGAATATTCACCCTCCATGGATGTCAACATCTAGCCTTCCTATTGGACAATCCAAAAGGCCCACATATTAAACTATATTATTTTTAAGGGTCCATTTGTGAGTTCATTTTTTCCTAATGTGGCCATTTGTCCACGGGATTTGGACTGTTATGCAACTTTGAATATAACCCCAAGTTTCACAAGTAGTTCTTGAGAAAGTAAGACACACCATGGACACATTGAATGCCCATACACTTTGATTTCCACAATCTTATGAAGCATTTTCATCCTTTTCAAGGGGAAGGGGAGTAATGGATAAAAACTCAAAATAGGAATTGAAATTTTTTTTAAAAAAGAATGAAGATGTGGATTGATCAGTATGAGATTCATTCTTACTTTGTGGATTATATTCCTCATTGTATGAGAATTCTTATTTTCAAACAATGATATTTCTAGTCATCTTACTTTCTGTGCAAGAGACATCCCCTTTAAAGAAAACTAACTGTGGGATGCTGTGTTGGGGACGACAGGAACCTAAAATGGCAGGACAACAGGATAAAGCCAACATGCTCCCCTTCTGGAACGAGAAATATAGAAGATATGGATTAGCCATGGAGATCCAAGCATTCAACCAATTGAAATATCACAGTATCCACAATCTAGAAAGAGTGGTGATAGCCGAAGAGGCGGTGGCACATATGCTGGAGTGATGTAACCTTACCAAGTACCTAGAAAAGGTGGAACAAGACATAGACCACACTAAATGCATAGAATTCCTAAGAACTTTCAATGTCCAAAGGAACATAGACATGGTGACTGTCAGGCAAGGCAAGACCTTTAGAAGTGTGGTGGTTTCCCTTAGTCAAGAGATTGCAGAGAAGGCACTAGGGCTAATAGAGAAGTTGGAAAAGAGACCCAAGAGGGATGTGTATGGAATGCTAGGGATGGACAAAAGAAGGGTCTACACCAATGATGGAATCATACTAGCTGATATTCTAGACCCCACCATTCGATTACAAGCCAAAATGATCCACATACTTTTTTCAAGCCAAAGATACAATGCCCTTATGAGTAGAATCGGAGTACCCTTGCTGGAAAGGCTTGCAACCAATGCCTTGGGAAAAGGTGAATTGAAACACCTACATCCGAAAAACAATATGTGCTAGGCAAAGGTACTAGCTGTAGCACCAAGGGTGGCACAAGGAGAGTCCCTGGCTACCACTGCAAAGTCCGAGAGGAAAAAACCTGCCTCCAAGGCTTCAACTGTAGGCTTTGGAGGAGTGTTAACATTCATTATCTAGGAAGTTCTAGGGGAGGTGGAGAGAGAAATGGTGGAGGAGATCCTGGAGCTGCCAATCCACGAGGAACATTGCTCTCCCACACCAGCAAGCCCAACCATCTCAATTTTAGGATGAGAACAAGAGGGAGAATAAACCCATAAAGAGCAATAGGGCAACACGGAAATAATCATTAATGAAAAGGAGAATGACCAATAACCTCAACCACAACAAGCCTCGAGCGAGAGGACAATTAGTGAGCAACAAGTCTCAAAAATATCAAGCCAAGGGGGAAGAAGAAAGATTACTCTCAAAATCCCCATACGAAGGACCCACTCCACTATTGAGGAAAATAGAAAGTTGAAAAGGGTAGAGGAGGAGTCAAAGAGACTAGAAGAAGAGCATAGAAAGTGGCAAGAAGAGGAGGAAGAAAGGTTGAGACAACGAGAAGAAGAGAAGATTGCCCTTGCCATTTGGAGATCAATGGAGCAACCCTCCCGATCTCTAGAATTGGCAATGATGAGCCTAGCAAGGGAGGACATACCAAACACAAGCACAACACAGTAGAAGAAGCCGAACCAAGACTGGTGGTGGTGGAAGGCAATGGTAAAGCCGTGTTACAACCAATTGCACCAGCCTTGACCACACTAACAATCACCCCAACACAAGGTACTACAAAAGGGGCAGTCAATGAAAGCAATCTCATGGCCTAGGTGTAGTACCTAGTTAGCAAAGTATAAGAAGTTGCACCTGCACCCAGCGAAGGAGCCTCTCTTGCAGGAACCAAAAGACTCGCAAAAATCGATGCAACGTCATGCCATGGGCCTAAGGTACCCCGTTTAGAAGTATCAACCACTTCAGTGCCTTTGGCCATGCACCATAATGAAGATCAAGACAAACTGGTAAGGGAATTTCAAAGTCAACTCCATAAAGCAACCAAAGATAGAAAGGCTACACTTGCAGAGCTCGAAAAAGAAAAGGTTGCCTTTGCAGACTACAAGATGGAACAAGCAAGAGTAATGACTATCATTAATAGGGAGGTAATCTCATTAAAAGAGGCCTTGAAGTGAAGAGAGGAGAGCAGCGTCTCCTTGGAAAATATGTGTGCCTTCAATGTAGGCTAAGTTTTTGATTCAATCTTCATTTTTGGCTGCCCATTCTTCTGGTTTTTCCTTCATCTATTCTAACCCTTGGTTTTGGTATTGGGCTAGGGTGGCAATCACCTCCTCTTGCTCCTGTTGCCATAGTGTATGCATTTGCTCTTACTCGGGTTTTTCGTTTCACATGCTCTTTCAGTATGACTTGTTCGTGTGAAGATCTAATTGTAGTTGGTTGTGTAGCTCCATCAGCTTCCTCTTGTTCTCCTCATCTTGTTGGTTCCTTGCCTCATGCAACTCTTTCCTAGCCTCTTCGTTTTGCCTCTTAGAAGCTTTTCTAACTTTTTTGGATTTTTACAATAAATAAGATAAAAAATAGGCTAAAACTATCCTAAAATCTAGTATTTTTGGACCATTCATGCCACTCACACTAGTACTGATGACTCCGATCACATTGACTCTCTAGATCAATAAGAAAGTCGGATGATAATGTACTACAGAGTTTTTCACATTGTGCCTACGTAGTGGCACGACAACGTCACTTCAAAAAAATTTGACAAATTCGCATTTAAAACATCCAAAAAATTTGTCAAAAACAATGCATCTAGAACATCAAAACCCCATCATTTAATGGAGACACTACCGTGAACGTCATGTTGCCTCTTATGTTCTCCCTCACAACATAATTTCAACGAAGTATTTGACATTTTTCAATGTGGGAATATCCTTGTTTTTCCCCACATTATTCAAAATCATGAACTCTAAACGAAAGACCTAGCTAAGGTCAATTGTGTAAAACTAGTTTCATAATATAAAATAAGTTTCATAATTCTTAGTTCCATGAAATGCGATAACAAACTTTCAAAATTACTTAAAACTAGGAAAAAGCAAGTTTTAATTTTCGTTTTTCATGAAACGTGAAAATATACTTTCAAAATAATTAAGAAGTTGTAAAATCATGTTTCATACGTCTATGAATCATTTGATCATCTTCAATACCTTGAAATTCAGGGTAAGAGAAAAAAAATGACAAGAAAAATTTTGTTACCTAAGATTTGCCATCCCTACTGCTGAGAATAAATGGTCTATTGTTAGAATACGCTTGGTAAAGCTTACTATGCTTACAAGATAAAATAGCTCGTCCAAGACAAGACAAAATATGTCGAGGACCTAGCCCTGAGTGTCATGCAAATATATATATATATATATATATATATATATATATATGCATATATACCAACGGTCACCGCACATTTATCCAAGATGCACTAATTCAGAGGAGGTAAGAAAAAGAAAATGCTAAGAATGATCTTTTGCCTTTAAAAAAGAAGCCATAAAAGTGCAATCATCCCAAAAAACAAAGTGGCACATGGCACAACTTTCCATGCAAAAATTGTCTTCTCGTTGCACATGTGAAATTAATTATGCATTAGGGTAGCCACATGTGTAAACCAACATCCTTTTAAACCCAAATCATGAACCACAAAAGGGTTTTTTTGAAGGCAAAGCTCTTTCTATGCTCGATCACACCGACACAAGCTCACTAAGACATAGTCCAAAGTTATTATTCAATGCAAGGCGACTAAAGAAGGTTTCCTCACCCATCATATGCACCAAACCCTTGAAAATGTAAGTTCTTTGACAATTTTAAGGTTATTCTACAACACTTGCCAAATCTTGTCAAATTATACAAAAAAAGGCCCGACTTATGAAACACGATTACTCATGATCTTCCAATCGACAAGAGTTCATTCGCGTTTCATACGTCACTAAGAATGCAAGTTTCCACTAATGCAATTTTGGTCATGGCACCTCCCATGGACAAGACTTCTTTCACGTTTCATACGTCACTGGAATGCAAGTTTCTTGATATACAATCGTAGCTTGTAAAACTTCATGATAATAAGAGCTTCTATTCTTAGGATACTTGCGATACTTGTTGATAATAAGATGTTCTATTGAGACGTGTAAAAATTCATGACATTGATTCTCTTTAATCAAATATGTGCCCCAAAAAGGAGCGACGTATAAAATGCGATAAGTCATGGTTCTTCCCTTGGAAAAAACTTCTTTCACATTTCATACGACACCGGAATGCAAGTTACTTGATATTCAATCCTGGCTTGTAAAACTTCATGATAATAAGATCTTGTATTTTTAGGATATTGGTTGATAATAAGATGGTCTTTTTTGAGACTTGTAAAAATTCATGACATTTATTATCTTTGATCAAATATGCGTCCTAAAAGGAGTGACGTGTGAAACGCGAGAGGTATTTATTTCTCTTGTCTAGAAGGAGTCATCATATTTCATACGTCTTTTGCTTGCATTGTTTTATTCAAATTGAAGGTAGACTATGCGATTAGTGTTTGTTTTCTACTAGGTGATTTTAGATAATATTATGTTAGAAATTTGGAGATCCGTCTTAATTTTCTTGTATTACTTGTTTTCTTTGATATTTAAGATGGCTAGAACAAAGGCCATAGCAAGGAAGCAAAAGGTTGATCCTAGAAGTCTTGCCTCAAAGATCCATGAGTCTTCCAAACTTACAAGGAAATCAAAGCCAAGGAGAAGGTTCTCAGAGCATGTTAGGTGCCTTAAGGAGATTAGAAGTGCAATGAAGGCTTTGAGTAATGCAATTCCAAAACTATCTTTTTAGAGGCTTGTCAGAGAAATTTGTGAATAGCATAGCCTTGATAGTTTTAGATGGACTAGGCAGCTCTCAACTGTATTCAGGAGGCTACAAAAGATTTTTTTATTGAATTTTTTCAAGATTCTTATATTTGTGGTGCTCATGCACATAGGCTTACCCTTATGGATAAAGACATGATAATTTTCAGGAGATTGAGATACAGGTTTTCAAAGGTCCTTGAGCTAGTCCCCCTTTCTAATGTGAAGGCTTTCAATATTTTAAATGTCCCTCCATATAGAAAGAAGAAAATTTATCTAGATCCTAAGGTTGAAGATGTCACCCATGAAAAGGACATAAGACAACATGAGAAAGAGGAAAAGGCCACAGAAGAGTAGGCAGATAAATGGAGATTGTATAAAAGAAAGAAGGAAGAAGAAAATGAAGTGGAACAACTCCCATCATTTGAAGGGGAGTTGTCTACCCTTCTTTGAAAGGGCTGACCCTAAGGGCTTCAATGTTTGTTGCTTTTTACCTGGTAATATTAAGAAAATATCTTATATGTTTTTTTTGGACTCTGACTATGTTCAAATTCTCAAGAATAAAGTGAGAGAAGTGAATGACTCTATTCTTCTTGTTGGGATGAGGTATAGTATACCAAAATTTATTTTTACTCGCTATATTTTTCTAGCAATAGACTTTCATGTTGATGCTTACTATCTCCATTCCTTTGCTAGGTGTATAATGCACGAGCTCCCCTTTGATATACAACAAAAGATTGAGGTTCTTGATCCATCTATCTCATACTATATGAGGAGTGAGCTTGATGCAAGTGCATTTGACCATTGGTTCAATTCAATTGACTTTGAAACTTTGGAGGTTCTTCTAGTTCCATACAATGAAAAGTAAGTAATTTGATATTTTGTTAGATTTTATGAGATCTTGTTTTGCTAGATTATTGAAACATTTTTATTTTTAGTTCTCATTGGAGCCTAATTGGAATAGACTGTGTGAAGAGGCAATGTTTCCTCATCAATTCTATAAAAGGAAGCCATGAAAATGCCAAGTTGTCAATTATATAATCTAGGGTCTCCTTGATATTTTGATATTTTTTTTGTGGGCACTCTAAATATTTTGATCTTTCTTTTGTAATTACTCTAAATTTTATTGCATTTTTAGTACAGAGCTGTAAAAAGATTGATTGAAGTGCTAGAGAAAAAGCCTCCCATGCCTTCTGACTTACTTGCAACAATACAATATAGACAAGTTGCGATAAGTTCTTGATTAATATTGTTGGAACATAATATGAAAATTTATTCTAAAAACTACCATAAACAAGTTTCATAGTTTTACTTTATATTGTTGATTGCAATGTCCTCATTAGGATGATAGTTACTCTTGTGACTAAAGAGTAATTGTGAATGCTAAAAGATTGGTTCAGTTTATTTATCTCAATGATGATAAACTTATAAAGGTAATGTGAAACATAATAAACTTTAAGATATAGGTTTATTGCAAAATAGTCCATTGTGAAAAAACAACAATGAACTAAAAATCTTTTCTTACAAATGTATGACAGTTTACAAGGGATTGCTATACAAGTGAGCATGTTTGGTATATAAGAGCAAAGCTCATGAAGTACATAATGGTCAATTATATACAACCGACAAGAATGGACAATAGTGGGGGCTTGGACATTGAAGAAGAGGAGGTATATGTAACTACAGTAGGTGAAGCTATGCCTTCAACACCCAAGGCAACCAAAGCATCAAAGATAGGCAAAAGAACTCTTAGAAAATATGTCCCTTCTCCTAGGAAAAGTTCTAAAAAAAAGTAGCTTTGCCTCATTGATTGTTAGCCCTTGTGTATAAGTCATGAAGATGGCTGATAAAAATTTGCTACGAAATTTATACATGTATTTTATATTGATAGTAAAGAGTTATTTTCTTCAATATCCTTGCATTTTATATTCTTCTCTCTCCTCGTTGATATTTGTTTTAAAAAATGTTACAAATATCTATTAATCAAAAAGTGAAATCAGATATACATCTAAATGGATATAATATGATATAAAGACTTACTCGTTTGTTATTAAGTTGGAACACAAATGAGTATGGTAGTTCAATATCTTCATTTTGTAAATACATCCTCACTTGATGCAGTGTATATCAGGATCTAAACTTTAGGATTGCAATAATGTCTTCATTGTACCGAACATCAAGATTCACTATAGAATCTTTGCTAAAACTGTCAAGAATTTGGTCTAAAACAACCAGACTACCACCAACATAATGCCATCTACTATAATAAAAACTAAGAATGAAATTTTGAGTAGCAATCATATATTTACAAGCTATAGAGTCTTGATCTATCTTACATATAATTTTTCCTTCTATCCTAGTGTCCCATCTCTCATCAACAAATTGTATAACTTGTCATATGTTAGTCTCTTCATTGAAAGCATGGCCTTTGATATTCTTATCTCAGCATTAGAAAAGAAGTCAATAAATATACTGATAGGCATGAATAAAGTAACTTTTTTTAGCCTACTTGAGAGACTAGGTTTTAATGCTCTCTGTATCTCAAAAATTATTTTACATCTATAGCCCTCACTAGTAGTTGGGGACTTGGCAAAGGCCACTCAAAGCTTGAAAAATCAGGCAAAGGAAGGGGAAAATTTGATCCCCATTGGCTACATTGCATGGGGACTAAATAAGAATGATCATAGAAGAATATTCCATTCTCTGCAAGCTCTGCCTTCTTTCTACCTTTGTACATCTCTTCTCCAATCCAGCCATGCATCACATCAATCGCATCAACAATAGACTCGATCAGTTGCCATTGCTCAAGATTAGAGGGATAGATATCTACAAGACAAATGAATAAATGTTATAATGGAAAACTTTAAACCAATTCCAAGAAAATAAAGACCTTAATAATCAAATCCTTACAACTTGGTTTACGCATTGGAAGATTTGAAAAAGGTTCCAAATATAGCTCTCTATGCATAAACACATGTTGCACAAGAACCTCTTTTATGCTATTCTTATTTACTCTAAGCCTTGAAATCTCAGATTCTACCTTTCCAAGTAGATATGAACAAGCTCTCATATATTTGCCTTTTCCCACGTTTTACTTGTTGCATGGTGATGTTGGGTAAGTTACTCATGAATATATGTGTGCATCATGTAGGTTCAAAAAAATGTATTTTAAAATTACTATTTTCATATATTTTTTACATATAGAAGGGTGTAATATATAGGGATTATTTATAAATTGAATAGAAAAGGGTTATGTTTCATTTAAAAAAATTCATAGATAAAGATATTTATAAATAGTTCTTAAACACACGTGATGTAGAGGATATACATATAGTAGCTTCCCCAAGATGGTGATCCAACTGCCTTTGCTAATGATTGTAGAAATCCATCTTCCATCTTTTTGGAATGAGTTAAACACTAATATGGATGTGATTTGGGAGCTTGGACACCTTGTTGAAGGTCAAATTTCTATATTCATGGCATAGAGAGAGAGAGAGAGAGAGAGAGAGAGAGAGAGAGAGAGAGAGAGAGAGAGAGAGAGAGAGAGGACTAGACTACCACAAAGGAGGGAAAAACAAGAGAGGGACAAAAAAAAGGAGGAAAAAAAATATATGTCAAGCATTTTTCTAATTTGAATTTAGAGTAAATCTATCATTATCATTAGTCCAGACATATCATTAAATAAAAGTGGTCGAGACTATATATCATTAATATAAAGAATGTCATAATCATGAATATAAGAGACTAGAAATAGATATTGATAATACAAATTTGTAATATATATATATATATATATATATATATATATATATATATATCTCTCTCTTTGTAAAATAATTTTTTGTCTTTTTTAAAATAGAAGTTCCATTACAGAGGTTTTTCTCCTATTGGTCTAGAGCACTCTCTTTCTATCTCCTAAAAGGCATTTTCGAGACCTCAAAACTCTCCTAATGACAACAGCTTACACAAGGATTTGCTTCATCTTCGCTTAAGGTTACACAAGTAAAGGATGAAGTATGAGAAATTACAAGACATGACATTAGATGAGAGTGGCTTCGATAAAGTGTGATAGGATTGAAAGATGTAAGACAATAAACAATAGATGAGAAAGGAGAACACTTGTAGAGAGGGCATGAGATATATAAGATAGAGATAAGTGTAGATTGTAGAGGAATGTGATTTGCACATAGAAGAGAACTGAAACAGGAGATTGAGATTGTATAATAGATAGATATAGCATTGGAGGGCAATGACAAAGTAGAGTACACTACAAGGATATAAGGGCATAGCAACAGGCATTTGTGACACAAATTAGCGGCGTCGCTATTTACATCACAAATGCAACGCAAATAGCAATGATACTCTGAGAAAAAAAAGTAGACAAAACCCGAGCGTGGCATTTTTTCGTAAAGAGTTTGAGAGAGAGCAAAAGAGATCATGGCTTTGGGAGGGAGAGGAAGAGAGAAAGATAGAGAAGAAGAGCTTCTCGTCGCCACCGCCGCTGTTCGCAAAGAAAAAGAGGAAGTGCATGAAGGAAAATGAGGAGCTGTCGCGAAGAGGCGACAAAAAATCTATCATCGGGCCTTTGCGGTGAGTACATTACCTCATCTTGGTTTGTTCTTGTTCTTTAATCTTTTCTTTTGTTTGTTTTTCTTGAGAATGAGGTGCATTGAGGGAGAAAGAGAGGAAATGAGAGAGGGAGAAGAAGAAAGGAAAAGAAAGAGAGAACGAGAGAGAAAGAGAGTGAATAAACATGAAAGACAACAAAGAGAGAGAGAGAGAGAGAGAGAGAGAGAGAGAGAGAGGAAGGGAGAGAGGAGAATGAGTGAGAAACACGAGGGGGTGGAGAGAGACAAAGAAAGGGGCAACAAAGAGAGAGAGAGAGAGAGAAGGGGGAGAAAACATGAAACGAAGAGTGCAAAGAGAGGTGGATAAATTGTGTTAGGCTAGTTAGAAAACTAAAGCTACTCTTTGAGGGAAGGGAGTGTTTAAATTGCCCATGGATTTTTTATACAGCAAAGTGGTCTTAGTTAGCCAAGAGAGTTCCATTAAAAATATGAAATGGTAGATTAGGTCAAGTTAGGAATGATCGAATGTCAACTATCCTAGTGTGTCATCCTAGATCCAAATCAATGTTATTTTAGGGGGTCTAAGTTGAGACTATACCTTATTAATAAAGTGGTTGATGCATATTACTCCCCTCATTTCTCACTCTCTTTAAACCAATGCAAAGTTCTACTTAAGTTTGAGAGATGATAGTAAAGTAGTTTTCTTAAGCTAATATTAGATAACCATGGTAGGAGACTATAGTCACAATTAAGGCTTGTTTAGGTTAATCCTTGTGGGGTTGAGGTGAAACTTTCCCTACGAGGTAGAATTAAAAAGTTTGAGGTAATGCAGTTTGATTATTACAAGGGAGTCTTGAGGGTAAGTTACATTGATTACCTCTTGATAAATTTGTACCATTAGGATTCGGTGGATAGACATGCTACAAATATAGATATGCACCTAGATATGACTATAGTCTCTAGATTCACAAGGCTATGCACTCTCTAGAATTTGGATGAAAAGGGATCAATTTATGCACACCTTAGATTGACTTTATGATCTTTCTACATTATGAAAGGTGTTGGATATGGAAAGACATATATTGCTTTATCAATGCCGATCATCTTCCCTATATTAGAACCAACCTTAAGTAGATATAGTGGATAGAAAATCTTAAAAAAAATTAATATTTATTTTGAAGGAATCTATGGTTAACCATACTATTAATGTGTCTAATTTCCATGTATCTAAAGTTATTATGTTTTAACCAAGACGTTTCAGTTGGCGTTAATTTTATTGAGTTACAAGAGAACAAATCCCTTCTCAAAGAAATTAAAAAAGAAAAAGGAAATGAGAAAAAAAAACCAGTTGTTTATTGTAACGTAGACAAAATAGAAAACGATGATGGTCTGATGTTCAAGATCGCGAGGCATATCTTAATCAGTGTGTCTGGTGTCCTTGCTCTCAATGTAACATGGCAATCAGATGAAAGCATCACTTGTATATAGAACACACACGATACTTCGATGAGTTCCAATCGGAGATAACTGATCAAGTGATCTTAGACTTTGAGTAAACGGTAAGAAAAATGTGTACCAATCATACCTTATATTCTCAAACTAATTGAATATCATATACAAAAACATTAGATGTGGCCGTAAAATTTGTATAGGGAGGTAACGTCTCATCCCAAGGAGGAATGCACCTATTGCGGCCAGTTAGAAGAGTTCAAAGGCGTGCGATGGATGGAGTGCCTGAGAAAATCCACCACTTGAAAGGCACAACCCAGTCTATACTATCAATACTAGAGAAGACAAACACCCTTTAGACTTTCCTCTAATCTTGGAGCCTGAGATGGAGGCAATGATCAATGCATTGATGCCCATGGATGCGGAGACATCTGATTTGCTAAGAGAGGAAGAATCCATATCATTATATAATGGGTGTCGAGTACCTTTCCTAAAGACGTTGCTTGCACTCCTAAGTATGCAAGCAAAATACGGGTAGAGCAATATGAGTGTGATCGAGTTGTTCAGGTACATTCTATGTATGCTTTGTTGATTTCTTTTCAACACCATTATTAAAAACAATTGTGTTTTTTCAAGGTGTTTTATAATTTCTTTTCAAGTTGCTAAAGTATCATATATTACCACTTGAAAATACCATGCTTGGTTTTTGTGATGATGTGCAATATGTTTTACGAAAGCTTGACATGGACTATAATAACATCCATGCAGGTGTCAACGATTGCATGCTATTTTGAGGAGAGTACATGACCATACAAACATGTCTAAAGTGTGGTGCTTACAAGTATCGACAGGACTTGCAAGGGCAAACCATCCCTTAGAAAGTTCTTAGACACTTTCCACTTATTCCTCGTATATGTTACATGTTTTGTATGTCGGCCATGGTGAGCTTGACAACGTGGCATGCATAGAATAGATCCACAAATGGAATCCAACGAAAATAAATGGATTCACGTTCATGGAGTCACATTGACTTTACCTTTCTAGGCGTTTTTGCATGAGAACTTTGGCTTGGTCTTGCTATGGATGGCATGAACCCATTCTCCTCTCAACTTCTTACAATGTGTGGCCTATAGTCTTTGTTAACTACAATATCCCGCCATGGCTTTTTACAAAGAAAGGACACTTGATCCTTAACTTGCTCGTTCCTGACCACTACAAAGTCAAGAATATGGATGTTTATCTCCATCCATTAGTCGTTGTGAGCTTAAGGTTTTGTGAGAGGAGGTGGTCGCCGTGGAAGATATGAGCAAGCACGATGGTCGATGGTCTGCCAATATACGAGCCATTCTCATGTGGACCATGCATGACTTTCCGGGATTCATGGAGTGCTCAGGTAAGTAGGCTTCTGTTTTGGTTGGTCATATCTATCATAGCTCGTTCAAGTTTGTGTTGACTAAATAGGGGTGTTGGGACAGGTATGGTTACCTTAGGTTATCATGCATATCCATTGTGTGGGCCATAGTAGACTCTTGAAGGTCACAAACCATGAGAAGTTGGTATATTAAGGACATGCCTCTTTTTTGTCGGAGGGTGATGAATTGAGGGAAGATTTTCTTAGACGACCTCCAGCACGAATGAATGCCCAAAGTTGGTACGAGTTGAAAATGGTCCATAGAGAGTCACATCCAAATGGAATGCAATGGTTCTTGGTTTTCTACGAGTTGTCATATTGGACCCACTTACAGATCAACCACTTGTTGGATCCCATGCATATTTTCAAGAATGTGGATATCTTACTATGGGATCACGTCACAGAAAAGACAGACACTTCAGGGGTATGAATGGAATTGAAGGAGGTAGGAAAGATGGAGATGCTTTAGCCACAGTCGATTGTTGATGGTCGCTCTGCAACTACCTCACGCTCCTTGGGTTTTGTCCGCTAAAGAAGAGCACATTGTAAAGCAAATTATCAGGTCTATCTGCATGGACGGGTATGATGTGTTCTCTTAGATCCGCTTTTTCTAAAAATGACCAACTATTAGGGCTAAAATCCCATGATTGGCATAAGATATGTCAGGTTTGTACTTGCCTTGATTGTAAGTGGCTTGCGTATTTTGCTATTTGGAGTCTAGTCGGTGTTCATAATGCTTCTTCATTTTTGGCAGTTTGTACTAATCGCGATTGGAGAATGCCTCACTCCAAAAATACGCAGGGCGATTTACAGGTTGTCAAATTTAGTACAATGGATCTCGCAGAAGGAGATCAAGACATCATCTATTGAATCCACAAGGTGAGGAGCAGTGGAGACAGTCTGTCTTTTTAAGAAGTACCTGCCCACCACCATGTTCATGATACAAACCCACCTCTTGGTGTATCTTGTTAGATGAAGTGGAGATTGCGAGACCTATCCATATGCGATGGATGTTCTTGGAGCACTTCATGAAAACCCTGAAAGGCTTTGTGCAACAACGAGCTCGGTCAGAAGGTAGCATAGCTGAAGGTTGGTTGGTGTCGGAGGCGTTAGTGTATATTTTACAGTGGCTACCAACGGTGGATTCAGACAACACTATGCTATGGTCGCTACTGAGGGATGATGATAGACTGAACCGGAGATCTGGTGGTTGGAAATGGAGTAGAAAAAAGAATGGATGGTGCAATGGAGGACAAAGTGAATTGTTTTTGTATGTTGCACCATGCATCCATGGAGACGTGGCTTGCTAGGTACAAGCAAGCGAGGAAAGATCGGGAAGAGACGCGATTAGAATTTCCACACAGTACGTTCCATTGATCTATTTGATATCCTAAGGGCATGGAGGAGATGCCGCAATTTATCTCTATGAGATGGTTGCATAGAGCTTTGATTGCAGCCTCTCACAAAGGAGTGGAGGTCTCTACTGAGGAGTGGGAATTCTCAAGGGGATGTAGTCCAAAGGTGACCACATGTTTTATAAGCTGTCATATCTAGATTTTATATGTGACAACTAATCTAACTGTTTCAATGTATAGTACAAAATATACAATGCGGTGTGGTTGCGCAGACGACATTTTCGCGTCGAGCACATTGACAAAATGCGCTCCACAATGGATTGTGGTGCCATGGCAAAGTTTGAGCAACAGAGCCGACGATGAGCCACTGATCCAAACAACATTATAGATGAGATGGAGTATTTTGGAAACTTGCAAAGTGTTATCTTGGTGGATTACTGCAGCTTCTCCATGATTATATTCGATGTGCAGTGGCTCAAAGTGGTACTTGAAGGAGCCGAGGCAAGCATTTGATGAGGTCCATCTGGATTTCTTCAAATAGATTTTGAAAAAAGATGAACAGATAAGTGGGACACGTTTGTCTTGCTA
The DNA here is from genome assembly GCF_053477565.2 of Lygodium microphyllum. Classification (NCBI taxonomy): domain Eukaryota; kingdom Viridiplantae; phylum Streptophyta; class Polypodiopsida; order Schizaeales; family Lygodiaceae; genus Lygodium; species Lygodium microphyllum. Next base: position 74,207,640 of record NC_141147.1, on the reverse strand, counting down.
GCCCATTGTGAACAAGTGCATGAACTGTTTTTTAAAATTTTATTACGACACAAATATGTCACAAATGTTGAATCTCTCTTGTATGTGATTTTGAATAGGTAATTTTCTATCTAAACCCCTAACAACATCAATGGTGGTATGTTGTGCCTTTGGCTCCCCGAAGTGGAAAAGTGTATGATGAAAGCAATATGTCCAACATAGACGAGGACAATATGCAGATGGAGGGATCGATATTGCAAGGGGTGGAGGTTGAAGATGGCTTGGAGAGTGTAGAGGAGGTAGAATCGGGTCACGATGATGGAAAGACAAGAGGCTAGGAATTCTTTGAGAACAAGGTGGACTCATCGTTTTGTGGTAACCTATTTATCGACCTTCTAATGTATACAGAGTTGTGCCAAGACATTGACATGGGACCATAGGCTACGTCATACTTGCAGCATCTGTCTACTCAATTCGTTGATGAATCACTTATAAGGGTACTCTAGAATATGCATTTTAAGTAACATCATTTTTTTCAGAGTTATAGTACCGTGCTTTGCTTGAATCTTTATATTGATTATACTAGTATCAGTTTCTATTTGTGTAGGTGATATTTGACGATATTTGGAGAGCATGATGAGTCAAGGGATGAGGGACGAGGAGTTGCAGGAGATATTCACACGTATGTCTCCAAATATCGTCATGCTCTCCAAAGAGATGACGATATTTGGAGAGCATGATGAGTTGTAGGAGATCTACTTTGGCACGCTCTGATGCTTTGGTTTCTAGTATAGACGAGGTCAACAATTTAGATCGGGCCCCAACAGAGGGAATGGTTTTGGGGGATGTTGCGGAGATGTGGATGCGATGAGTCCATAGTCAGCTCGAGATATAGGTGCTACTCCTTGCTCTCATGTAGGTTCAAGAGAGGTTGGCTCAGGTGGTTGTTGTGGAGGCACCGATGCAGTGTCTATGTCTCATTGTTCTAGTGGAGTTGTGTCACCTGTAGGATTACCTGTGGGAACGTCTACTCCAATGATTCCAGCCATCCCATAAGTGGCATCCCTATGGATGCTACTTTGAGAGATACCACTCCCGTGGGTACACCAGATGTACAAGGGTCTCCTAGTTATGCCCAGGAGTGCGGTTGTAGGTGGGAGAGGACACATCTTAGACATACCCGAGAGGGATATGGATACCTTGTAGATGACAGGACAGGAGCCGTGATCATGAATGATGAGGGAAGGAGGTAATGTCTCGTATGAGAGAGCTGTATCAACAAGTTTTTCAGCACAACGTCTTGGACCATTGGAAGAACATACCGGAGGGGAGCAAGGACTACATAGTAGGATCCTTGTATGAGGAGTTTCCGGTATCCACTGCGGGAGAGAGGTTTTTCACAGGCTCGATGATGGAGTGCATGCATGTGTACATGTCACAGAGACGATCAGACGCATGCAATGCATTCAAGAGTGGCGTCTCAAAGCCTGAGTGGCTAGTCACAAATGACTCTGGCGAAGACTCAAGGAGGAGGCTATAGATTCTCCAAGACGTTGGAGATAACAACGGAATGTAGCAAGGGTACGACTAGAGGCAGGGTGGTCCATCATCTTGGGAGTGGCGGCCACAAGACTTATTTGGAGGACTTTGTAAGCTTTTCTTTTGTTCTTCTTGCTTTCTTTTTTGCAATATCACTTGTATTGACAATCATATTTCTAAGAGTTGTATTTTGTTTTATTTGCAGCACTCCATTACAAACCACGATCCCACCAACCTAGAGACTTGATATGCAGAGAAACACTGTCTCACTGCATTGATCGATAGACTGTATGCACACGGCACCCCAGTAAGTCACTCATCTTTCTTGTCTATAGTTACTATTTTCATTAAAATGCATTATGTATGGTGGACTGATGTGTAGTTGTTTTTTTTTTTGCAAACTCCATTCAATGCTCCTTTGCATTGGGACGAGCTTTTGGATAGCAAGAATTTATAGCTCACACTTGGATTTTTGGAGTGCACATCCTCTTCCTTTCTGATCCTGTGATTTATGCAGGCATCTTCTATGTACTATGTAATTATCATCCTTTGTATCTTGCCATGATTCCACGAGTTTTCATAAGCGATCTTGTATTTATTCTATGTATTAGTCTTGTGGATTGAATTACATTGTGCGCTCATTTTGATGACCATTGCACACTTAACATGTAATCCATTTGTAGAATATAAATACAACATATAGTGCTACATGCGGCTGCCCTGCCCACAATTTTTTTTTCTTTGTAACTGTCGCTATTAGCATCACAAATTTATTGCATGCATCACTATTGGCATCGCAATATGCATTGCAAACCATCACTATTGGCGTCGGTTTTGTGGTGCACATAGCGACGCAAATAGCAACACCAATAGCGACATTTTTATGGAGACGCTAATACCGATGCAACGACAGAGGTAATTTTTTAAATGAACATTTTTGTCGCTTTGAACGTCGGTATGAGGCCTGTATCTTGTAGTGGTAGAGACAAGGATACATAATTGGAGAAAATAATGATGTAATAGTCTTGTGGAAGTAGATATGATTGATTATGTAAGAGATAGAATGAGAAAGGAAAACTTAGGTAGATTATGTGAATACCCACATAAGTGAGGTTATTGGGCATTATCAAGCAACAAGATGGGTGACATGGCTTTTGGCATGTGAGAAAAAGTTTTTAACCATGACAAATGCTACATGGATGTAAGGGGACATATCAACATCAACACAAGATTGTCATTATCAATGAGGGAGTTGCACTACTAAAATAGTGAAGTGTTGAAGATTGATGTCACACTAGGCAAGAGCAATGTTCACAAAGAACTGAGTTAACTTTTTTAAGATTTTTTTTTGGAGAAGCATAAGCGCTCATAAAAATTAAATATCCTAATGTTACTACATTATTGAACCCAATGGTGACTATGCACTATGATGAAATGGTTTCAAGGTCAATCAACATACTCCCATATGCACCCAAAATGAAAGGGCTTCAAAAGAAGTGGCAAATCTTAAGTTATTATGTGTTTACAAGGGCAGTAGAGAATTTTGTTAATAGTTTCATGGATGATGCATATAATGCTTTTGCTTATTCACATATGATGACTTTAATGAACAAGAACTTTAGTATGGTGAGTAGGCTTAAATACAAGTTTGATAAAGTTTTGAAGCCCTTGCCTACTATTGATGCCAAGCCCTTTGATATCCTTAATATTTCTTCAAATTTGTCAAGGAAAGGGAGAGTTCAACATTGAGCATGTGACTAGTAAGTATATCATAAGGTTTGTAGAGCTGAGAAGAAAAGAATAAATGATGAGAAGGTTAAACAAGATCTTGAAATAGAGGAAGACCTCTACTACAAGAAGAAAATAGAGGCATTTACCTTGATGAAATACGAGAGGATAGGTGATGTGTATAGTTAGATGAATGTAACCAACCCTTCTTAGTTGTCTCTTACATTTTGATGACTTCTTTAAGGATGATTTTCAAAAACAATACCAAATATTGTACAAGTGTTCAACTCATATACTAGCCTAACAAATTGTCACATATTTTTTCTTAATTTCAAAAGGTTAATATAACCTATGAGTAAAATATATGTGACACTTCGCCAACATTTGACGAGGTCATTTGCTACGTTGCATCAAATATCGTGTTGAGCTTGGTGGGTCAGTGCGAGCATCCTAGTTCAGTGCGTGTAGAGACAGTCATCACCAAGGTTTCTGAGGTTTGTCATCTGCTCCTCCCAGCGTTTGCGGCGGCAACGGATGTTTTTTCTCCTCTTCTCATCTCTCCATTTTGCTCTCAATTCTTGGGCCAAGGATTGTGTGTCATTTCCATCTCCCCTACATGCGTCCCCCTTTTGCATCATACAAACCTCCTTATCTCTGGGGATTTCGAATAGGGAAGCTTTCATGAGTAATAAACATGCATGCCATTGATCTTTAATAGACCTTTCTTCACTTGGGTCTCCGTTCACATCTCATTTGCTTGTTTCTCCCACTATCCACCATCCATCGATGTAGCCTCCCTCGAGTTCGAAGAGGGTTTCACAAGGACCTCTCCTAATAGTGCATTTGTCCTAGTTTTTCCCAACTCTTTAGCATCTAGCTCATCTCATAGCCATGGAGCGTAGTCCCCAGTTCCACTAAGAATGTCCCAATTCATAGCCCATCACCTTCTTTGTGTGAGAATCCATCACCCTCAACAACACCCTCTTTTAAATCGGGCACAAGAATTGGAGTTCATGGAGAGACACATCCAAGTGAAGGAAGGTCTACTAAAGATCAATGGCATGCGTGTTCATCACTCACAAGAGCTTCCCTATTTGGAATCCCCAGAGATAGGGAGGTTTACATGATGCAAAAGGGGGACACATGTGGGGGAGATGGAAACGACACACAACGCCTTGGCCCAAGAATTGAGAGCAAAATGTTGAGAAGAGAAGAGGAGAAAAAACATCCATTGCTACTTCAAACACTGGGAGGAGCAAATGACAAACCTCAAAAACCTTGGTGATGACTGTCTCTGCACGTATTGAACCAAGATGCTCGCACTGACCCACCAAGCTCAACATGATCTCTGATGCAATGTAGCAAATGACCTCGTTAAATGTTGGCAAATTGTCACATATTTTTTGTATTTTATTTTCTTATTAGTAACCAAAATATATGGTTATGATAAAATATATTGTGTACATTCATTTCTTGTTTCTTTTATCTTGTATATCATTTTTTCTTTACTAGTTTAGCTAATAATTAGATTTAAACTTGTAGAGCGAGTGGACTTGTTACAAGCTTGGAAGTTCTATCAATGTCCTTTGGAGTCTAAAGAGAAGAAATTCCCCTTAAGCTTTACATGCTTCTAGAAACCAAAGAATTCACCTATTATAAAGAAACCACTTATCTTTGATGGAATGGAGGGAGAAGCTAAAGAAGTAGACAAGACTCAGAAAGGGGAAATTGAAGAGCTAAAATAAGTAGAAGAGTAACCTTATTTTACTTATTTACTACTATAGAGCATGTGTTATACTTATAAAAGATAAACATGGAAATATTCTGATAAGTTAACATTTTCATACTTAATGGTGTAGAACTCGAGAATCCACCATAAGGATAGATTATTATTTTACATCTTTACACACATATGTGATATCTTATAACTTAAGATGTAATGAAATATTTTGGAAATGTAAATCAAATACATTTTTGTTTGTAGAATCATATTGAAGTATGCGAACTTTTTGCCAAATGTTTTTTCACAAGTACCATTAGTACTTCCAAAATTTCTATTATTTATATATTTCTTATTTTAAAAATACAATAGCGAGAGATATACAACTTGGACAAGACAAATAGCATTCAAGTCTTTTTTCAAAATTGATTTACACCATTGACCTTGAACATATAGTGAGAAGTTGTATTGTCTTGTCAAGAAATTATAGTTGGTTTACCATAGAGAGCATCTATTCTATCATTTTGTATATTTATCCCAATAATACACCCCAAGTGTGAATTATCATTTGGTACTTCTATACACATATATTGATATTTTTGTAACACATATGAAGAAATGAAATGCTTCTAAAAATGTAATTCAAATACATTTTTGTTTGTGAAATCATATTAAAGTGTGTAGAAATTTATAGCCAAATGTTTCTCCAGAATAATACCAATGAGTGAGTATTCATGGTTCAGAAATTGCCATAGTGAGTTGTATACAAATTCTACAATGCACATTCCATTCAACACTCTTTTTCGAATTGTCTATACTATTGAATTTGAAGTTGTATCTAGGACGTGTTGTCTTGTCAAGAATTTCAAAGTGCCTCTAGTAACATCTTCTAATGTTCTGGAAAGTACCACTCATGCTCTCCATAGGCTGCCACTTAAAATGTGTTGATGGAAAGATAAGTAAATAATAATCCATTTTTATTACTTGCATTGATAGAACAAAAAATGTGTTTATTATTTGCATAAAAACTTACATTGTGTTTGAAAACAAAGGTGTTTAGCTTGAGAAAAATACATATTCTTAACTATGTAAACATACTAAAGCTAAGTAAACCATCCTTGAGACGTAGCCTTCAAAGAAACATGTCCCTTCCAATGATATATTACATCCTCTTATTTTGATCTTTTTACCTACTAGGAGCCCTTGTGGATGGTTGCACAGTCCTAATCATTAACAATAAAGGTTGCGAATTGAGAAAGATGCCTTATGGATGCCATGAAAAAAACAATGAAAGTGCAAATGTTATGTAGAGAAAGAAACTCAAAGAGAAGGTTAAGAAGGAGAATCGAGAGCACTTAGGTGAATGGATGACAAAAAGAAGTTATGAAGTCAGATTTCTTGATTTCAAAACATCTAGTATTATTTTTTAGTCCCATATTTCTCATATCTTTTGATAGCTTTTGGCAATGAAGAAGACAATTTGGACCACCAAAACATGTCATCTTTGAAGATTTTAGCTAAAAAAGAGAAGAGAATCACAACTTGCACTCTACTATCTCCAAAGTGGAGGAGACAATAATACCATATTATTGTACACATGGTTCTCTTTGGATTTTTTCATAATCCATGGATGAACAAAAGTGCATTTTTTAATGTTTTTGGATCCTAATGTTGGATGTGATTTGGATTGGATGATATTGGGCTAATGTTACATATTGGCTTGCTGTATGAGGTATTGGTTTCCTTGCCGCATGCCGATGGTTGCAACAAAACTTTTCAAATTAGTGATAAGAAAAACCTTATTGTAAGGCAAGTTAGACCTACCCATTCTCTAGAATATTCAAAATAATAACAAAATGTAGAATTATTTGTGAAAATTTAAAAAATCTTAAATCAAAATTAGCAATTATATTACTATTATCAATCATTGGCAAAAGAGTGGGTTCATAAAGAGTTGTGCTTCGTGAGAAGAGTGGGCTAGCTATGCACAACTTTTTTGAGGAAGTCACCAGTCAGAGTTAGTGAGTTGTACGTGTTATGCAGTATAGTTACAGAATCAACTGCATTCTAGCTAAGCTCAATTCTCGTTCAATTCCTAGGGACAAACGTGTCATATTTGTCTCACCTATATTACGGGGGGAGAGGGAAGCTTCATTGCACCTCTAAAGAATCTATCACATTTTTAAAAAAGTATGGATCCATTGAGAGGATGCTTGTTGAAGCTCAACTAAGTCTAAACCCTAGAGGAGTAATTATAGCTTTAGTGATGTGTTGTTAGTGTCACCTTTTGAGAAAAAGATTATGTGCGTGATAATAGGAATAGTGGAGTGCTATAGGAGACATGCAATGGAGGTAGGGATGAAGTAGGGATTTAATGATTTTGGGCTCATATGCATAGTGGGAATAAGTTAATTATGATTTTAGAACGAAATTTTTAATGGGAATGTAGACAAGTAAGTGATTGTAAGCATAGAGAGGCCATGTGCTATTGATATATAGCATCATGGAGTGATAATCAAGACTTGGATAGCACAGGATAGTGTGTGGAGGGATCATGTAAGAGCTTGAGAGAGACACATAGAGATGGTTTATGAAGTGCTTTTAGAAAAAGGTAATAGCATTGGTCATTTAGAATATCTCAATGCCAACATAGATATGGTTGAAGTAGCCTTAAGTGCTTAACGTAGAACCATGGAAGAACCATTTTTGAATGCAAGCTCCAACAATGATGCCAACCTTGCCATCGTAATAGTTGGACTAGGTAAATAATGTAGCAAATAATGAGCCGCTACCACATGAATGCTCCTCACAAAGATGCCCCAAGCTAATCCTTCACTTGATTTGAATGTAAGATAGAACCTTGAGTGACAATCTTGATAAATAGTCTTCTTTGTCAATCCAGGTGAACTTGGAGACATTTCAGAACTTGATGTAGACTTACTAGTACATCAAAATGATTTGGAAACCAAGCAAGGACACTCATAATGGAATGTGCAAGAAGACGTGATAATCTAAGAAAAATGAGTCTCTAAGTTGCATGCAAATGACTAATGACCTCGGGTACATTGGCTCTAGCTAACTCTCCATAATCTCTCCTTTTTCCTTAATTAACTTTTTGGCACGCTTTCATTGTTGTAGCTCTCAACATAGACACAACAAGCACTATACATATAATGTATATGTACACACATACATATATACATATGCATGCATGTGCGCTCACACAAGCATATATATATATATGTGTGTGTGTGTACAAATACATGTATATATAACAAACCCCCCCCCCCCCCCCCCCCCCCCCCCCCCTTCTCTCAATCTGACAGAGCCCGCTCTATCTCTCTACATGTAAATGTGAGTGTGGGGGGCACATATATGAGCATGCATGTATGCATACATGTGAATACATATAACGCCTCTCTCCGTTTCTGGTTAGTCTGTGTGTCTCTGTCTGTCTGTGTGTGTCTCTCTCTCTCTCTCTCTCTCTCTCTCTCTCTCTCTCCAGCTCTCTGTGTCTCTGTGTCTCTCTATCTCTCTCTCTCTCCAGCTCGACAGTCCGCTGCTTTGATAGAGCAGGGCTCACTGTCCCAAGACGATTAATCGTCGGTCTTAGTATGGCTCGTCTGCCACGCAGTCCCAGGACTGCTCACAGTTCGTCGACAAACAGCAGAAGCTCACTCTCAGTTACTCAGTAGTTTGACATCATATGTTCACAATAGCAGAAGCTGGCAGAAAGAAATAGCCCTTTAGCGGCTAGCCTTTCGATCTTAGTCACAGAAAGGAGAGACACACACACACTCTCTCTCTCTCTGTCTCTCTCATCTCATCCACTCCTCAGTCACACAGCCCCTCTATAAGAGTTTAATTAGAGCATACGCAAGGATTTTCTTTTCAATCATTCCATCACCTCCCCCTACGCTGCAAGGGTGGCACCTAGGGAAGAGGGTCCTCACCCTATGAGTAAGATGTACCCACAGACTTTCCTCCATCGTCCTGGCAGCACCACCCAAGCCGCCAAGCCAGCCTAGGAGCCAAGCCCATGGGAAGAATACCTATGCCAAAAATCAAACTAAAACCAATACTAAAAAATCAAGGTTTCCATTGGGTGACTTAGTGGCCCATCACCAAACAAGGGACTGACCAACCTTGGAGTTTGGAGAAGTACAAGATAAAATTGAAGCTCTAAAGCAATTAGAAATCGATCACATATAAGCTCACACCAACACAACTTAAATCAAGACTAGGTGAGATCACCAAGTTGAAGGCAACTCGAAAAGAGGGCAAATGGGTAGTTGCTCGAGGTGGTGAAGCCATCATAGAAGAATTCAAAAAGCTCAAACATCAGGCTACTTTAGGGTCATTAACTCATATAGTAATTTGTAGTTTAGCAATTTGTGTTCCTTCGTAACAATGGTACCCCAAAGTGGATTGTATATGAACCTTGAGCATGTCCATTTGTCCTATATGTCTTTGAGGCATCTTAGAGAACATAAACATCACTTTCTTGTTTCTTTCTCTCTCTCAACATGTGTAATCCACAAAATAACTTTCATCAATATATAAAAGACGTTAGATAAATGAAGGCAAGAACAAGCTACACATTGTTATGGATAGGGAGCTTCAAGTGCTACATTGAAAATATCAATCAATGTGAATCAATCTTACAAAGAAGGAGTTTAGAGAGAGTAAGATAATGCTTTCAGAAGCGCACTAAGAACTAAGAATCTCATTTTCTTTGTCTCCAAACTAATTTGAGCTTTATAAATACAATTTGGCACTTACTAATCCCCAAATAAGTTGGCAGGATTGGTTGGAACCTCCTACATCATGGCAAGTTATTTTAATCGTGATACACTAATGGGGGTAATTTTTTTAAATGGTAGCAATGTCTTTAAAAAGGTTAGAAAGTGTGATTTATATCCAATAAGTACAATTAGAAAAATATGATTCCCTTTAAGCAATGGAGAGCTCAACTTTGATCTCTAATTGGATTTTTTATCTTAGAGGATAGATTTTTCCTTTTGTTAGAAGTAACTATGCTTATTAAGGTGTACTATCCTAAGAAAGGAATTTTTTTTGCAAAGGTCAAGATAACCTTTGTTCTAGGGGTGTTTCACGAAGCTTAATTTCCCTTTGAGCTATGGATTGAGAGAGAGGAAAAGAGCTAAACACAATAGCAAATGATGGGCCTTTGAGGCTATAAACAATGCATATCAAATCTTGGGGATATTTTATGGAGTGCTTAACAGTAAATAATTTGGCAACATGCATCTCTTTTCTCTAAAATCAAGGGTGAAAAGAAATTTAGGTCTATCAAAGTTTGTTTGAAAGCCATATGCAAGTGGGCAATGAACTATGGAAGTAGCTACTAGGAGTGTGATTGACTTGGAATTTCATTCAAATATAGATAGGGATCATGAATGCCACAATGGGTCTCGTCAAGGACTGGATGCTAAGAATGACAAAGAATGTTGGAAAGCATTAAAACATTGGAGGGGTTCCCAATTGGTGTCTTGAATACCCCCTCTTACTTGCCCCTCTCCTTTTGAAGGACATGCAACTTTGCCTAGATGGTAACATGCAAATGTTACTATATGAGCTATGTTGACATGAAACTAGAAACAACACCTTCTCGATCTAAAGGGATGTTTTAGAGAAAATTTTAGCTATGTATCTACTTGTGCCATGACTAGGTGACTTTTATGATCAAATTGTTGTTTTCTAGTTTTTTGAATGCTTGAAATGATTTTCTATTATTCTGTCCTTTCTTAATGCAAGAAATGTATATTTTGATTTCTAATTATGTAGGTTTTAAGACCTTTTGAGCATTTCTAGATAAGATTGGGAATAATGGATGAAAAGTGGAATGACTAAAATTGGAAAACTGAAGAGTTATGATTTTCTAGCTAGCTAGATCCAAGTCAAACCTACTCAAAGACTCAAGTGCTAGTGAAGATCTATAAAGAGGTATTATAGCAGTACTAGTGTGCTTTCAAACCAAAGTTTACTTTTTGAAAGTGTTGTCACAACCAAGAGGAGAGCTTGGTGTATCATTCTATAGTACTTTTGATGTAAGAATTGTGCAAGAGGGCATGTAAGAGGAGACATACAAATTCATCAATTTGTTATATTTTCTATGAGAGATTGTGAAATGAAGATTGTGGACCTCATGAAGATAATGCAATGCAATTAGGAATATTCTTTTGGATTCTTTGTAGTGTTATCTTTATTCTTGGAAAGAGTTTGAAATAATGAATATACATATGCATGATCACAAAGTTAAATTCATAGGAATGATATTTACGTTGTGTAGTTCCAATGATTCTTGTAGTTCATGTTATTCTTATTTCTTAATCCTTGAGTTTTGAGTATGGAGAAAATGGATAAAGTGCTTGTTTATGCTAGAATGTAGATTTCCCTGTAATACTAGCCCATATTCTTTGGTGCACTCTATATAAATCCTTGTTTCCTAGTACACAAACGAGGAAACTATCATCAATAAGCACTACAAGAGGTTGACATTGAAGAAACAAAATTGTTGAAAAGACGAGTGCAATGGAAGATTCTAAAGATTTGAAATCAAGAATAGTTGCAACAAAGAAATATATCATGAAGGATACCATCCACTAATGGAGCCAACACAATGCTCATCTTGAAGCAAACCCTAAAGATTGATACATTTTCGCTCTCTATTGAGGTTGAAAGAGCCATGCGTTTGAAGTGAGTAGTTTGAAATGAAGCTAAGGCATTTTCTTTGAAAAAAGAGCAACAAATGAATTTTGGGTTTCTTTGAAGAAGTTTCTAATTAATGTTAAGTGGGAGACAGATGAGAAGCTAAGCCTTGGCTAATAAAAAGGTTAGAAAGGAAAGGTGTGTGATGACTATGTAAGGCCTAATATACCTTGAAACAAGCCATTAAACTTGGCATGAAAAGAAATATTCTTTTGTGGCCTCGTTTTTCACAATGGCCCAACAAATAGAATCTCTTCATGAGAGATGATTGAAGAGAATCTTATCACTTGTACTTTTTGATATGTTAACTTTAAAAACAAGAATATGCAACCTTCACAACCAAATTACACCAAGCTATTGGTATAACAAATGTTCGTTACTATTTTGACACGATTAATGTAGTCATTGAAACAATTCTCATGGGACAATCTTGTAAGTACTTTAGGGATTTGCTTCCATGATGAATGATATATTCTCATACCTATCAACATTGTTTTTTAATTCTTTATTGAAGGTATAGACATTTGCTTCAATGCTTCTCTATAAACAAACAATTGGATGTTGATTTATTACACGTGCCATCAATACATGCAAGGCATGATGTTTTAACTTGATAAGTTTAGCTAAACAAGTTGCATTCCCCAAAGTCAATATGGAGCAAACACACCCTTTCACTTGCCACATTTTAACCTCTTGCATGGCCTATTTATGCTTGTTTGCAACACTTTCAATATAGATTGTGAACTTCAGGGATAAGATCTCCATTGATTCAAGAATTTCTAAAAGCGCACACACACACACTCTCTCTCTCTCTCTCTCTCTCTCTCTCTCTCTCTCTCTCTCTTTAAGGCATCTTACAAGACATTACTATAAATTTCTTTCTTTCTCATTCAACAAACTAGCAAAGGCATCTATAAACCAACTAATGTCTTCCTTCTTATAAGTTATGCTTGGATACTATGTCACATTTTGCACTCATTAAGCTACACTTGGAGGATGCTATACATAAGGCTAAAGACTTTACATTTCAAGCAATTGAGATTCTCCAATTAGCACAGTGATGTGTAAGTTTTCACCCAATTTAGTCTAATTTAAGATCACCCTCTTAAGGAATTGGTTATCAAAATATCTATTTGTAAAATGATGCATACCAAGCCAAACTCCCATTTCTACCATGGAAATATGAGTTATTTAAACACCATAGAATAGTGATTGTTGAGTTGTATATTAGCTATGAAATTATAAGTAACAACCCCTCAATAAATAGAGTAATGATGATAAAAGAACCAATGTCTCATTTTAGATAACCTTGCAAACGCCACACATATATTACGAGATGGAGTCAAATCCCAAAAGCTTCCACATGAACTTGGATTACAAGCTTACAATCATGCAATCAAATTTTCTCATCTTAACATGGGCACTCCTTTACATCAGAAAACTTTTCTAGGCACCTAATCAAAAGAGAGAATTTTGGCCATTATATTTAAAATTCATGTAAGGAGAGATCCACTTTCCTCACAATACATCTTAGACAGTCTACTACCTAGGATAGTTTGATGGAATCTAGGCCACTTATTTGAAAGACCAACAAATTCTTTATGGACAAGGGCTCTTTGATGTTTGAAATTCCTCATAAAAAGGGTTTGATGGATGAAGGGACCTTGGAAACTCGATTTTAAGTTAGTTGAGGTTCTATCCAATTCAGATGTCCGTTGAAGTTGTGGCAATAACATTACCCCATTAAAGTGAATTTCAACTATCTTCTAGAAAAGTGTATTTCAACTATCTTCTAAACAAGTGAGTAGTTGCTAGATGACTTGGTTCAAAGAATATAGAAGATTAACAGATTGTCACAATTCGAGGGGCGGTTTTTTGTACATTTTGAAATACGTTTCTTCCAGCTCCAAAACATTCCATGCATCATCTACACTCAAATCCCCTGTAGTTTGTCATGTGCCCAAAAAAAAAAAGGGGTCACAAAGTGCTATACTTACAGTTGAAATACATAATATAAGACAAATTATAAAAAGAAAACTACATGATACACCTGAAGTTCATGTCCAAACTCACTTATGTGCTGTACATATGTATCAAAGATTATCACTTCAATCTCATTATTCTCTTGTTTTTTTTTTTAACACTCTAGACCCAAGATTTTCAAACTTGAGAATGCTACTGAAAGATAGTGGTGGTTCATAAACTATGATTCAACATGACATGCAATGCTTGTTTTCTGTCCCCAAACATTGTGCCATTCATTTTCCAAAATTGTGCCACCTTAAAACCTGAATATTGGCAATTGTGAAGTAAGACATGTTTACAAGCTAAGATGGCCTCCTAAATTACATGAAGCAAATTGATAGGCAAATTTCTATAACAAAAGACATGGTGACAAAATGGAAATGAAAGAACCATGAAACAAAGCACACCACATCCTGTTGCAATGCACGATTCTGATAGGTAGTATATACTCTGCTTATAAACAGGACAGTTTACGAACAACCCTTGTTTGGTGATTGTTGGATTAGAATTGGTGCTGAGATATGTATAGCCATCAGTTGACTACCGTAGGTAAGAAAGTCCTTACATGACACATCATTAGAGGCTTTGCTCAACCATCCAACCAAAACCTCCATAACTGAGTGAGATTACCCTTGCTGCAAAGGGTTTAGGGATGCCAAGCGAAGTCTAATTTCCTACTAGAAGGGCAGTCTTCGGTTGCATGATGTGGTTGACCTAGATGGGCCAATGAGTCAGTGGATGCAGGGCAATCCTCGATGCTACCAGCATGGACTCCCTGATCAGACTTGACGTGCAAGATTTGATGATGGTCCAAGGAGGATTAGCATGGCTTGGTGGGCTACAGTCTTAGCTGTGGAATCATGGAACTGGTTATCTTGGTGTTGCCTAACCTTTGTGCAGCATTATTCATCCATATGGTCACACCTGTAGCAACAAGTACATAAACTATTCTTTTTAGGAATGAATTGCCAGTGGGGTTTGTCAGTGTTGGATTCAATGTTATCCCATATAAGAGCAGCAGACTTTTGTAGGATTTGCCTTCCGCTCCTTAGCATTCTTGCTGCTCCCTAACTTCCCCTTTCTAGAAGTGGAAATCAGAGTCCCCTCTAGAATGGAACAGGATGTCTTGAATGTTGGTCACACAACTATGTGTAATGCAAGAGTTGGTGCTCAAATTCATGAACTGTCGGTAAGTCAGGTAGCCATCTTGACTTTCAAGTCATCCACTTCTGTAATGATAAACTCCTTGAGCTCAAGATCAAGTTTGATACGCTGTGTATCAACTCAACAATTGCCACAGTATCATGAGCTTCCATTAGATGGACTAAATCAAGATTCAAGGTGGTAATATGTAGATTAGGCTATGGCTCTAAACCTTGTACTAAGTTCCAAAGGCCTTGAGAAGCAAAGATATATTGCATCAAATTGGACCCGTAGTAAAGTTAGACCTATTAAAATGAATCTTGTCACTAAGCACATTCTTGATCGTAGCAAGTTGCAACATGAATTAAACCACTACAGGAGGGTAGCTTAAAGGATCACTATGCTTGGCATAGTAGCCTGAGATGGGTTCAAGGATGGAGATGGGGATATGAGTGGAATGCTCAACAACAAAGCCCTCCGTCCCTGTTCGAACTGCCGCCGCGCCAGTCCTCCCCTCCCCCCGCCTGCGCCTGTTCCCCCCCGCCCTGCGCCAGTCATCCTCCCTCCCAATTGAAAACCATCCCCCCCCCCCCCCCCCTTTCGACAATCCTCCCTCCCGTTCGCCAGTCCTCCCCTCCCCTCTTGCCAACCCTCCCCAGCCACGGCCCAGCTTCGGGATTGGCTTCACTCCATGCTGCACATCGCACAGCGCAGATCGTGGAGGCGGTTCTAATGGGCCAAGGGATCTTCATGGTTCGTCGTCTCAGCTTGGCAGACGCAGCTCAGGAGTTACTTGCCAGCTCTCCCTATGCATCCACGAAGGGGGTCATTTACATGGTCCCTTGGTATAGTGGCTTCACTGTGGAGGCATTTGCACTCCACAACAGGTTTCTTCGGCACCCGGTCACCCTTCTCTTTTCTGGCTTGGCAATAGAGTATCGCCACTTGGTGGAAGACTTTGGACAACTCTTCGACATGGTCTATCCCGCGTCCTTCGTGGACGCAGTGACGGCCACAGGAGTCCCAAAGGTACGGGTGGCAGTGAAACAGATTAAGAATATCCCACAGTTCCTAGAGATTGAGGCAAGCAGACACTCCTTTAGGCAGCAGCTCATTGTGACTAGGCAGCCAGGGCAGTGCCTGCGCTGTCATGACTTTGGGCACCAGGCAGCAGAGTGTACGCGCTTCAATGCTAGGGTGGCTCTGCCGACAGGCCTACAGGTGGATGCAAACGGTTTCACACGAGTACAGAGATGACAGAGAGGGACACGGTAGAGGGGAGTGACGCAAGGAGCAGGTAGGCGAGTGATGCCTCCTCAGCAGAGCACTCCACAAAACCCCCCCCCCCCCAACCCGTCCCACCCGGCAGGACTGCAACCTCCAACATCCACCACCCGCGCTATGAACTGCCTCACCTAAGTTCCCACACCCACCCCTCTCCCCCTGCCCCCCCCTCCCCACACTGACCCTGGCCGATAGCCCTCCCTTTCCGAGGCCACTAGTCCCCCCATACACCCGCCATGTATCCCTATCCATCCCACCATCCCTCGATCCTCTTCCCCCCCACCACCTCCCATACCAAGCACCCCTTGATCCACACTCGGTTCAAGTGGTCCCCCCACCCAGTTCAACCCCCCATCCTCCCACAGGAGGTGATGAGCCACACACCTACTTCCTCCTCGCACCTACTTGGCAAGCAGCACGTTGTCTGATCACTACCCGGTTCTCCTGACACTTGACCCCCCAACATCCCCCCTAGACACACGATCCTATTGGATCCCTGACTTGATCTATAGAAGGGAGGAGGTAACGAGACAGATAGAGCGGATTTGGACCAGAGAGGGGGGTAGGAGGGACCAGATAGCAGAGGAGGTTGCAGATGTCCTAGCCGAGTCAAGCAGAATCTGCCAAGAGCCAGCCATATAGGCCAGGCAACAGAGCTAGGAGGAGGAAAGCACTCCGGCGGGACCTTGCAACCACGCAGAGACTATTGCAGGAGACACAAGGAGACCCCACCCTCCACGCACAGGAGGTGCGCACGCGAGCAGCCATTGCTGGTCTAGAGGACAGGCACTCGGAGTTCTCTTTCCCAACCTTAGCAGCCTTCCGAGCACGGAAGGGGAACACGATGTGCAGAGAGTTCTTCTAGGTGCACCAATCTCCACCACAAGAGAGCAGATACATAGCCTTCGGAATTAGTATGGGAGGACCCATTCTAGCCCAGACGAGGTGATGGAGATTGCCACCGACTATTACACGTGTCTTTTCCAGCAGGAGACAACTTTAGCTAGAGGACAGAGATGTAGACAACAGGTACGGGATCACATCCCGTCCCTTGTCACAGAGGAGATGGGACACTCCCTCCTAGCCCCCTTCACATTGAAGGAACTAGAGGAGGCTTTCCATACACAGGATGGGCAGAAATGCCCGGGGGAGGATGGCCTCTCTAAGGCCTTCTTCACTACCTACTGGGAAGTGGTGAAGGACCCCCTACTGATGGCCTTCCAGGAGATTTTCACTTCAGGACAGATGCCAAGGAGTCTCTCAGTAGGCCTTATAGGTCTTCTCCCCAAAGGAGGCGACCTGTTGGAGCTTTCCCAGTGGAGACCGATCACCTTATTGCTAGTGGCCTATAAGGCACTCGCAAAGATGATTGATAGGCAACTACGCATCGTGCTTCCAGATATCATCCATGACAGTCACACAAGCTTTGTCCAAGATAGGAGCATCCTAGACAATGTATATACATTCTTTGAGAGAACAAAGTGGGCTCAGCACAATGGGTAGAGACTAGCCGTACTACTCTTGGATTTCGAAAAAGCTTATGACAGGGTGGACTGGGATTTCCTAGACGGCACCATGGTGAGATTGAGATTCCCCCAGGCTTGGATTAGTGGGGTCTCCGCCTTGTACAGATCGGCCACCAATAGGGTTCTCATAGGCGGAAGGCGAGGGGAGGAGTTTCGATTGGAGAGATTTGTTCAACAGGGTTTCCCCTTGGCCCCATACATGTTTCTACTCTTCGCAGAGGCAATGTCTCACTTCCTCAGGTCATGTGTGAGCAGATTACGCGGCCTCCAACTTCTAGTAAGAGAGGAGACTGAGTTGTTAGACTCGGCGTACGCAGATGATACAGCCCTCTACATAGAGGACGATGAGTTGATGCTGGAGAGAGTGAGGCTGACCCTTGGCATCTTCTATTCTGCAGCGGGAGCGCAGAGGGCAAACCGTCCGGTAATTAGGGTTCCAAGTGGGACTCCACATCACTCTTGCCCAGCAGTTTCTTCCTGTCCTTGATTCTATTCGGAGGAAACTGACCTACTGGAGCATAGTCCGCCTCTCACTAGCTGGACGAGCCCTGGAGGTTAACGAGGTCCTCCTAGCGACGTCCTTGTACATCGCCTTGTGTTGGTGCTTCTCCTCATCGTGCGTAGTGCAGCTTCACTGCCTAGTGCTGAATTTCCTTTGGTCAGAGTCTGATGGTTCCACGGACTCCAGGGCCAAGGTGGCGTGGGCGACCATCATACGACATAGGTCACAGGGAGGGCTTGGGATCATAGACCCAGAGTATTAGAGTATGGCCCTCTTGGACAAGCTAGTTGTCCGCGGTCTCACACCAGGCGGGCAGACCTAGAAGGTCTTATTGCAGGAGGGCCTCCAGGACTATGGACCGAGGCTTGGCGGTGAGTGGAGGCCGTCCTTGAGATGGATCTTCATGTTAGCCCAGATCACCCCCCTCCCCCGGATAACCTTTCCTTCGCACCTCACTCCGCGTGTGGCAGGGCCTCCGTAAGACCCTAATCCAGAGGCCCCCAAGCTGCCAGAACGAGATAGATCCGAAAGGGCACAGATAGGTGAGCGCCCCCACATTCAGTGGACTGGGTGGGAGGCAGGCCCGGCTCGTACCATCAGGACATGGCGGGAGGTATACAGGATGGGGGATGAGGAGGTGTTGTAGCGAGTATCATGTTGCCAAAGAGGGACTTGAAAGTTTGGAGACCTTGCCCCAAAGGTGACACTAGCCAAGAGGGACCCGAAAGACCAGTATCATGGTGCAAAAAGACATCAATGTGCCTCAAGGTAAGGGAGGGGCATCAGCCACTGAGACCAATCCAAGGCAAGCCCTACAATTAAACTTAGGTCTCTCCTCCAATTTGTCTTCTGTGTGTGTGTGTGTGTGTGTCTCCCTCTTGCTCATAATAGATAATTGTATTAATCACGAAAAAAAAAGTAAAATTACAAGATGTAAGGTGGCTCCCTCTTGCTCATAAAAGGTAATTGTATTAATCATGAAAAAAAAAAGTAAAATTACAAGATGTAAGGTGGCTCTAGGCCATCACATAAAAACTAGATACAACAAATTCAAAAGATACAAAAGGAGAAGAGTGTGAGAGGTATGGCAGAGCTAGATGGATCACTTCACAAGAGTTTTGACGAGATTTTGTTGCATGGGCATGGGCCTTTGCTGCCAATGTCTCCAGTACACCATCTTCAAAGAAGTCTCCTAGAACCGCAAAGGGATTGGGCCTTTGATGTTTGGCTTGCAAGGAAAAAGACACAATTGCACGAAGGGAGGTAGAACCTAGATACTTGTGATCCCATGGGGTGATGACTCTACTAGGCATCAAAGGCTAGATAGGCTGGAGCGACATGGGCGCACGGTGATGATTGGCTCAATTGTTGTTGTCACAATTGTTGTTTGGGGGGACAGTGGATCCTTCGCATGAGCCGAAGCACGAGTAGTAGGTGTATCGAAGGATTTATCCCGAAGACACGGAGGTCCTTTGAAGAAGAAGAAGGCTCAATAGGTGTTGTGGACATGGAAGCCTCCTTTGCTTTTCCCTTATTGCATTGGGCTTCCCTCCATCCTTTAGACTGATTCAGCTGAATAATCTGTTGCTGGGCAGAAGATGGAGGCATGTTTTCCACCTTGTCCATGGGCTGATCCATTAGGGTGCTCTTTCTATCTAGACATTTGGCCATGAAGTGGCCTAGTTGACCACATAAGAAACAGTGACCAACAAAAGAATCCCACTTGAGCTGGAACTAAAAAGGCTATGTGTCAATATAATTGAGGCGCAACCAGTTGGACCTCTTTCAAGTGGCATCCCATAGCATGCACGATTGATTTCAATCGGCTGCCTTCAGACTTGGGGATACCAACACATGGTCTACAGCAGCCATTGCATCCTTGAGAAGGGCCCAATAAACAGCTAGACAACTCTCCACTTCCACCCACACTGGACATGCCTGCTTGAGTAAACATTGGAAATCTGCCATTGGACACCATGGGACAATATACATCAGTGGTTTACCAAAGGAAAGGGGCTGCTTATTAAGGAGAAGATCCCATGCCAAAGTAGGCAGAAGTAAAAGCTCATAGAATTCACAAGGACTAGTGAAGATCTCCTCCACACAATCAATCTGAAGGGTAGATGTTAGCCATCAATGGATCCTAGCAAGCATGGGAATCCAGCCAATGAAGAACAAAATAACATCTCACTTGCAAAAAGCAGAAAAGGGGCATAGAACCTCTTGAGTATGCACTTGTGTATCCAAAATCTCCTCCTCTGCACAAGCAAGAGTAGCTCGATGGTTATGCTTGACATATTCCTCCAAGTTCCTCCAAGAGCGAATTCGCAAATTGGCAACTGTTCCCGATTTGGCTCTTGCAAATCGTGCCAAATAAAAGCCACTAATCATACGAGTGAGGCAGACAATCACCCAAATCAGGGGCTTCAAGAGCAGCAGTAAATACATCATGGAGATGCTCGCTGCATTTGACAGATAGCTGAACATCAGAGGGGAGTGAAGCCATCTTGTCAGTGCAGGGCACCATGTCTTCTTTCACATCTTCCACATCCATGCCTAGTCCCAAGGCTGCAACCGGCTGGTCAACACAATCCATATTCATGCCTACTATAAGGGAAGGGAGCTATCAGTAGCAGCTAAAAGATCAGTTGGGCAAGGAAGTAGAGGCATTAGATGGGATAGGAGGGCGCCAATAGGCCTGTCATGAGGCCAGGCAGGAGAAAACGAGGCAGTCAGGAGGAGTGGCAGTGTTAAATTCAGGGAGGAGCTACAGCAGATCATCTAGGTAGTCCACAAAGATGAGCAAGCTTGATACATATGGGTGAGAGTGTGGTGAACAACGCACCTTGTATGTCGCCATGTGCTATTTCCCCCCTACACGTCTAGGAATGCCCCACCCAAGGACCACCGATGCTGATATCTCACATCTAGGACATCTTAGTACCACCATGTCTCCTCGCAGTTGTAGTAGATCATGCCTACCTCGCATTCACCATTGATCTCCAATTCACCGATTTACAGACCAAGCATGCCCTCCCACACTCCCCTCAGGACACACACAGAGAGCCTCTATAGGGGTGACACCTCAAAACTGTTGGTATGATGATGAGTGCCACGAGACTAGAGTATGGCTACATAGAGAGAGAGCACTCCGGTCCACTACTAACATGCAAACATAGATATTCTTTAAATGTCTCACGTAGTGGAAGACGAGAGGCTTCTTGGCCCAGTTGGAGCGAGACCTTTATCAGTTGTTTCTGAGCCAAGACTCTAGAGAGGCTTGGAGGCTTTTTAGAGAGCATGGCCTAGCCACACCTATTACGTCCACTACTGCATGGGAGGAGTATGCAGCTAGTCTTTATACTATAGAGGCTCAACCATCTCCTCTTGATCCACCTAAGCCTTGTCCAGAGACCACCACTTTCTTTAGAGTAGGGTCCAAGAGGCTATTGACAGACTCAGTAGAGAAAAGGCACAAGATCATGATAAGTATTCATGCTAGAGATTTGGTGGTAGGATTCCGAGCTTACATGTTTCACAGAACCATGTGCAAGGTCTCCTAGAGAGTTGGAGCATAAACACTATTGTGCCTATCCTCAAGTTAAGGGACCCTAATTTACCTAGTCACTATCGCACTATCATGGCTGGGCATACATTGGCCAAGTTATATGCTTCCATCCGTGAGCATGAATTGAGCAGGTGGACAAAGATTTGGGGTCTTAGAGGACAAGGACAAGCTAGCTTTAGGAGAGGCTTCTCTACATTGGATCATATCATTACACTCAGAGCAATCATTGAGGGAAGGGCCCATGGCCGACGGACTTATTGATGCTTTGTGGACTTCCACAAAGCCTTTGACACAGTGCCGAGAGACAATTTGATACATAGATTACATACCATGGGAGTACCAAAAGAGGTCAATTGGGTTATTTTGGTGCTACATGAGAGGGTTGTGGGTAGAGTTCGGATACCTAGGGACTTTGAACACCTATTCACTCCACCATTGGGATGAAGCAAGGATGTCCCCTATCTTCAACGTCATTTGGCTTGTACATTGATGGGATTGCTAATTATATCGCACATGGAGCAGATAGAGAAGCTCCACTAGCTGGTACCTATATAACTCTCCTACTATATGCACATGACATTGTATTCATAACTGAGAGACACTTGGATGCATTATACTCCTATGCACTAGACAATGAGATTTCCGTGAACCTTGGTAAAACCAAAGGTGATGGTATTTAATACTACACCATAGTGGGTTAGGAGATTAGCATCTAAACTCACATATGGACAAGAGTTGGAGCATGTGGATTCTTATACATACTTGGGAGTCTTATTCATGGGGCCCACCTTCTCTATGCGGATACACAGCACTAGGTGGTTTGGAGAGGATGTGCTCACAAGTATAGTTCCAGGAACCTCGCACCAAGTTGTGGCTCTTTGATACACTCGTCACATCCACACTACTCTATGGAGTACAGATATGGGGGCTCAATCTTGACCACCGCAGTAGATCAAGGCGCACTTATGATAGATGAAGGTGGATGGAGAGACTCCTAGTGTCCATGATATCTAGGATGATCAGGTGTGAGGCCTCAGTCATAGTCACCAAGGACGGGGGACGGGGAAGCAAGGATGGGGGCATGGAGAAAATTAGGGGATGGGGGACGAGGGACCTGCGTGGGGATGGGGACCTAAAGTAGACATAATTGTAGTAGTCTATAAAGAAACATAATTGTAGTAAAATGTGACTGATCATATTACTCAAAAAACTGATTACAACACAGTGCTCATGCTAAACAGACTAGCTGGAGCTCATACAAATTCACCAATACATCATGTACACAAGGCTCTCAAGGCGGCTTGGGGAGGGCCGGGCGGGGGGGGGAGGGGGAGGGGGGGGGGGGGGGGGGGGGGGGGGGGGGAGGGGGGGGGCGGGGGGCGGGGGGCGGGGGGCGGGGGGGATGGATGATGGTGGGGGTGTATCATCTCACACCAAGGCTATTGATATGTTGCAACTAGTTGTTGATTTGGTGAATCCGTTCCCGGGCCTTGTACACACCGCCCGTCACACTATGGGAGCTGGCCATGCCCGAAGTTGTTACCTCAACCGCGAGGAGGGGGATGCCGAAGGCAGGGCTAGTGACTGGAGTGAAGTCGTAACAAGGTAGCCGTACTGGAAGGTGCGGCTGGATCACCTCCTTTTCAGGGAGAGTTCATACTTATTTGGCACTTCGGTTTTCTGCTCACTCTTCCAAGTCTTGGAAGAAGTGGTTTACACACCCCTAGACGGGTTTTTCTTTTCCTGTCTTAGAGGTGAAACAAGACCTAATCCATGAGCTTGTTCCCTCAGGTCAAAACAAACTGAAAAGAATCCCATCCTCAAAATTGAATGGAAATGCCTATCTGAATGGATTGGGAATACTGAACGGGTTCAGACTACCATTACGGAGATTCTCCTTGAGAATTCATTTGTCCTCGTTCGATGCCATTCCATCTATCCACAGTTTTTTAGGGATATCCTCTCCCCATTTGGACAACTTATTCTTAATCGTGATCTTATGGCTCAAATATATCCCAGTTTTGGTTGGTATATCGCCAACTAGGGCTGCATGCCTGCATCACAAAAAATAGACCCTAGACGCCCCAAGTGCGCATAAAGTGACCTCGAAGCTCCTTACGAACCCTGGACTCGCCCTGTACCTGATCCTATCGGCCGTAGAGGGAGTGGATAATGGAGGTCCAGAGCTCTGCTAAGGTCGCATGTGCTGAAAGTCTCTCTCAGCCGAGGGCCTCCTGACACCACACCTTCCAGATATGCCATCTAGTAAGACTTCCTATAATCTCCCATACCTCCGAGCAGTCTGCCGTGGGCTCCAGTACCTGACTGATGGGTAGAGCCTCCAAACCGACCAATGCGCACGACCTTGCCTCGACAATGAATATCGTGTCTTGCATCCCGGCCTCATACAAAAGGTGACGGCCCTGGCTAACTGCCTGCCAACAAAAAGATCCCCATGAGATACATCCAAGGTTGGGTGCTATACGGCGAAGGATGCGGCATGCTCTTCTCCACACAAACTGCACCTCCTCACATGACCAAGCCCAGTGCTTTGGGATTTCCAGAGGCTGTTGTGTGTAGCGCATACAATCTCCCTTCTACATTTGGGCAAGCCAACTTCCCACAGCCAAACCTCCATGTGCCACCAGCCATAAGAAATACGACACCCTCCTAGGCCTCCAGCTATCCCATAGGCGGCACCAAAAGGACCGTCGGAAGGGCTTCGTGGTACTGTGCTCTGCCCAGTGTCTACTACGTGACGGGACCCAGTCCATATCCTCCTGCATCAGTACATGTCTACGAATCCTGCAGTGTACACTAGGAAACCGGGTGGCTTCTTGGCGACAACAGAGGCCGGCAATGTCCACTCTCCTAGATCCCACTCCAGCTCATCAAGTGGTCTGCCCTCCCACATCCAAAGGCGCCACAAACTGAGCTCCTTCCAAAAACATAGGGGTCCAATCACCATGTCTTCCCCTGAAGGCCCACCACCCGAATCCTCCTCCACGAAAGGGCAGCAATCCCCTCATCCTGCTGTCCTCTGTCAAGGGCCAGATGTCCCCTCTCCTGAACTGTAAACGCCCCGAACAACATAGTATGCTTGACAATTATGATATTCGCTTGTTTTCGAGATTTAATATAAAAGAGAATGAAAAAACTTAAAGCTGAAAATGAAAATTACTCATAAAATTACAGCCATAAAAATGTAAAAGTAATGGAGACAAGATTGAGGGTTGAAGATGGGCAAAACCCCCCCCCCAAAAGGAATGTATTTCTACTCAACCCAAATCCCTTAGGGAAGAGCTCAGTTACAATCAACCTGAGAGTGAGGAGAAGTAATTCTCACTCTCACAAGATCATGCAAAGATGTACAAACACATATGCATTATCTATTATGCAATGATAAGAACTGATTTCTTTACAGTATGAGAGAAGAAAGAGGGGAAATCAGCCTTTCTCCATCGTTGATCAGCAGTACATGGATAGGGCTTGCTTCTTGTTGCTAAAATGGAAGAAAGAGCTCGAGAAGGAGGTGCTGTAATGAATTTACAGGCTTGCTGTCCTGTAAAACAGCAGTGATAGAAGAGGGAATATGGAGGAATTTGATAATGGAGAAGTGGGGGATGATGATGGGGATGGATGGGGCTAGTTTCTGGCTATCTGTGGGTGCTATACATGAGTTTATAGCAAAGAAAAATGATGCTGAAAGAAGAAAGACGAGCTCTTATTTATAAGAGAGGGAAAAGCTAGTACAAAAGGGGAAAGTGGAGTAGCACAAGACAAGTGTCCAGCCACATGTCATGAGATGTGACAAGTGGTGGGACACTTGGAAACTTGTGTGACAAGTGTCACTTCTCTATGGCTTTCCTTTTTGGGCTGAATACTGTCAAGAATAGAAACAACCAAATTTAGTAAGCACAGTCAGAGTTCAGAATTTACTATTTTTAAAATGGCATCCCTATTTTTTAGGACTAGCATTTTTAGGCTAATTTGAGGCTCCTAAAATTTAGGGACCTCCTAAAATTTAGGGACCCCCCAATATGGGTGTCATATGAAAGCTTTTTCCGTGTACATCGCAAAAACGGTATCAAAATCTTCATGTGACTTTCCTATGCAAAGAAATGTGCATTTCAAACTTTCAGCCCACACATGCACATTGTACAAGCATTTCATGATCATGCCATCTTGTTGATTGTAACTGTCTGTTCTGGCGGATCTAGCCCACACTTCAAGGCATCAATTCTTTCTGTGTGCGAGTCTAACCCTGATATGCATGAGTTCTGATCACAGGCGCCCAATCGGGCCATATAGGTGGAAGTGTGAACTATCTTTTCTCTAACCCACCGCGTGGGTCCACCATAACCTGTGACCACTCATCAGTGGCCAGCTCCAATGCACTTTTTCTTTATATCTAATTAGTGCAAACAAAACAAATTTAGTAAATCATTATATAGACAAATTAATGAAAAAGGATACAAATTCTGTTTCTATAGAGTTGTGACATGAACAATGAAGAAAGTCCCCTGCGGAGCGCCACCCACTCTACCTACCACCTGAAGGGGGATGCTTGCTGGTGAAAACCTAGCTGTCCATACCTCCTTGGGCTCTATTGGCTCACGTATCAGGGAAGCAAGCCACTCTGGAGGTATTGTTGTGTCTATCTCCCTTCTCATCAACTCCACTCCTCTTTGGCAGCCTAATACTCGCAGCAACACCTCCTCGTCCGCTATCCTGAACACCTCCCGCCAAGTTCTGATGGTACGAGCCGCGCCGGCCTCTCACCTAGCCCACTAGATGTGGGGGCGTTCACCTATCTGTGCCCCTTCCTGATCTTTGACCTGGGGGTTCCAGATCATTGGCTAACGGCCCATTTCCTCCTAGCAGCCTGGTGGGCTCTAGATAAGGGCCTTTCGGAGGCCCTACCACATGCGGAGTAAGCTTCGAAGGAAAGGTGATCTGGGAGGGGTGATCTAGGCAGACGTGAAGATCCATCTCACGGACGGTCTCCACTCCCCGCCAAGCCTCGGTCTATAGTCCTGAAGGACCTCCTGCAATAGAACCTTCCAGTTCTGCCCGCTTGGTGTCAAACCGCAGACAACTAGCTTAACCAAGACAGACATACTCTGATACTCTAGGTCTATGATCCCAAGCCCTCCCTCTAACCTATCTCGTATGATGGTCGCCCACGCCACCTTGACCTTGGAATCCCTAGAACCATCAAACCCTGACCAAAGGAAATTCCCCTCTAGGCGGCGAAGCTGTACTACGTACGATGAGGAAAAGCACCAATAGGAGGTGATGTACCAGGCCATCGCTAGAAGAACCTAGTTAACCACGATTGCTCGTCCAGCTAGTGAGAGGCGAATCGTGCTCCAGTACGTCAATTTCCTCCGAATAGAATCCAAGACGGGAAGAAATTGCTGAGCAAGAGTGATCTCGAGTCCCACCTGGAACCCTAGGTACCGGACCGTCTACCCTCTGCTCACCCATCTAAATCCCAGATGGACGCTCCACTTCGTGGTGGAGTCTGGGTCTATGAGGAAACCAACCGACTTTCGCCAGTTGATTATTGCTCCCGCTGCAATGTAGAACACGTCAAGAGCCAGCCTCACTCTCTCTAGCATCAACTCATCGTCCTCTATGTAGAGGGCTATATCATCTGCGTACTCTGAGTCTAGCAACTCATTCTCCTCTCTCTCTCGAAGTCGGAGGCCTTGTAATCTACTCACATGTGACCTAAGGAAGTGAGACATCGCCTCTGCGAAGAGTAGAAACAGGTATGGGGCCAGGGGGCAGCCCTGTCGAACCGATCTCTCTAGCCGAAACTTCTTCCCTCGCCTTCCACCTATGAGAACCCTGCTGGTGGCCGATCTGTACAGGGCAGAAACCCCACGAATCCAAGCCTGGGGGAATCCCAACCTCACCATGGTACCCTATAGGAAATCCCAATCCACCTTGTCATAAGCTTTCTCGAAATCCAAGAGTAGTATGGCCAATCTCTGCCCACTGTGCTGAGCCCACTCTGTCGCCTCAAAGAAGGTAAATACATTGTCAAGGATGCTCCTATCCTAGACAAAGCCTGTCTGTGTGTCATGGATGATATCTGGAAGCACGGGGCGTAGTCGCCTACCAATCATCTTTGCCAGTGCCTTATAGGCCACTGGCAATATGGTGATCGATCTCCACTGGGAGAGCTCCAACCGGTCTTTCCCTTTGGGGAGAATACTGATGAGGCTTTCTGAGAGACTCCCTGGCATCTGTCCTGAAGTAAAAATCTCTTGGAAGGCCCTCAATAGGGGGTCCTTCACCACTTCCCAGTAGGTAATGAAGAAGGCCTTAGAGAGGCCATCCTCCCCCAAGCATTTCTGCCCATCCTGTGTACGGAAACCCTCCTCGAGTTCCTTCTCTATGAAGGGGGCTAGTAGGGAGCGTCCCATCTCCTCTGTGACAAGCGATGGGATGTGATCTGATACCTGCTCTCTGCATCTCTGTTCTCCAGCTGAAGCTGTCTCCTGCTGGAAAAGGCGCGTGTAATAACCCGTAGCAATCTCCATCACCTCGTCTAGGCTAGAACGGGTCCTCCCATACTGATCCCGAAGGCTGCATATCTGCTCTCCTGCGGTGCGGGGCTGGTGCACCTAGAAGAACTCCCTGCACATTGTGTCCCCCTTCCGCGCCCAAAAGGCTGCTGAGGTTCGGAATGAAAACTCCGAACGACTGTCTTCTAGGCCAGCAATGGTTTCTCGCGCATGCACCTCCTGCACGTGGAGGGCGGGATCCCCTGGTGCCTCCTACAATAATCTCTGTGTGGCTGCAAGGTTCTGCCAGAGTATGCTCTCCTCCTCCCAGCACTGCTGCCTGGTCTGTATGGCTGCTTCTTGGCAGATTCTGCTTAACTCAGCTAGGACCTCTGCAACCTCCTCTGCTATCCGGTCCCTCCTCTCCCGCTCTCTGGTCCAAATCTGCTCTATCTGTCTCGTCAACTCCTCCCTCCTATAGATCTAGTCAGGGATCCGACAGGATCGTGTGTCTAGGGCGAATACTGGGGGGTCAAGCATCAAGAGAACCGGGCAATGATCGGACAACGTGGTGTTTGCCAATTGCTCAATCTGGCCTCCACGAGAGCCTCCCCATTCTCCCACATAAAACCTATCTAGCCGCCTGTATCCCTAAGAGAAGTCCAACGACCCCTCCCTCTTGTGGAAGGCAGGGTCTCTCCAAGCATCACATGCTCTGACTGCAAGCAAAAAGACCTCGCATGCCTCTTGCTCTTCCCCAACCATGCCCAAGTAGTTTCTGCCTCTACCCTGTCGATCCTCCAAAGCCTCGAGGTTGTTGAAATCTCCTCCAACGATCCAAGAGTCCACCTCTGGGAGTCCATTTGCAATCTCCACCCAAAACCTGCTGTGTGCCCTAACCTTGGTAGGGGCATAGACATTGAGGACTCCAATGCACAAGTCCCCAATATCCAGTTTGATCCATAGAACCCTTCCTGCCACTATCGTCCCGTGGTCTTGTAAATAGGCGGTGAGACTCGGGCCAATAGAGCTGCATACGCCTCCACAAAGAGGTGGTCGTGGTGCAACTGGAATTGGAAAGAGCCTTTGATTTCCCGGAATGGTCTTTTCTTATAGATCTCATGCAAGCCATGGGCTTTAGGCCACATATGTCCAAGTTGATCTATATTATTAGTGTGGGGGCTGCATCTTGTGTTGTGCTCAATGGTGGAGTTACCAAGCCCTTTTCCCTTGCATGCTTCGTTCCCCTAGGCTGCCATCTGAGCCCTCTTGTTTTTCCACTTGCTACTCACCCCATTGTTTCCATGTTGCCACATCTTGCTAATATAGGACAGCTCCCCGGTTTCCCTCTTCCTTCCTTCCACTGTTTTGTTGGTCAGGCAATGGTTAATGACACCTTCATGGTTTTCAAAGTGGATTCTTCTAATCTTTGCAAAGCTTTGGATGTTTGGAACTTGTTTGGACATGCATTGGGGCTCCACATTAATGCTGCCAAATCATCCCTTATAGCTTCCACAGGCTCTAGTTTGTCAAATTTGACATGGCAGGGTGTGGTGTTTCAGTAGGGAGACATTGTGAGGCATCTTAGCTACCCCTTGGGAGTGCATGTGCAACCCAAACACTTGCTGAAATGGATCTCGCAAAAACTAAAAGCCAAATTTATGTATTGGAAATCTCAAGCTTGGCCCTTTCATATATGCCTCAAAGTCACATACACATTATGCCCCCATGCTCACCTACTTTTTGCCATTGCTACCTTGGTCTAATGCTGCTTTGAAGGATCTTGCATGCCACTTCCATTTTATGCTGTAGAAGAAAGGCTCTATGCATGCTCGTATCGCTCGGATATCCTTAAATCATGTTTGTACACCAAAATCCATGGGGAGTGGGGGTGTTTTGGATGTGGATGCCCATATGATAGCCCTTCATTGGTCGCTTTTGCAGACCATGTGTGTTGGTCAACAACTTTGGACAAGTATTGCTTGTTCTTTCCTTGAAGATCATGGTCTCTCTCAAGGTAATACAAAGATTCCCGGTTCATGGTGGAATGTCATTAATGTTGAGAGTCAATTCTGTACATCTACTTCAATTCTTCTCGACTGCTTGATATGTTCCTCGAAATCGGTGCTTTGCAAGGTCCAATGGCAACCAACTGGGAACAGATTGGCTACCAATTCTTTCCAAATGGAAATCTTGGCGATATTTTGCCTGCTCTCGTGGGAGGACAAACCACAAGACAAACCCAAGTTCAATCGTATGGCCTATGCTCTTGGTGGGTGGTACCATGCTCTTGCCTAGACGCATCCCCGTGTCTTCCCGCAATATAAGAAGGTTCTTCCAAGTCCCTTTGGCTACCATCACCTTTGGGACAAGGTTACTAGACTTTTGTAGGACCGGCAAACTTTTCCCTGTCCTAGATTCTACTTGTCCTTGGTAGGATTAGAACCTTGCAAGCCACTTGAGTCTCCAATCTTCTTCCGTTAATCAGATTTATGCTGCCTCAGGCATCCAAAGTTATGTTGCAAAGCTAAAAGAACTTCTTTAATGGCACCTTGATCTTTTTTAGCATGATGACACTTTGTTTGCAGACAGTTTAGTGCCTTAGTGTCAGGCATTCTCTTCAGTGATCATGCCTTGAGTTTTGTGCGCAATTCTATTCTTCTCTTGTATAAAAGCTCAGTTTCTGTAGGATGGCTCTAATCTTGTAATCTTGTACTCTTTTTTGTAATTAATACAATTACTTATTAGGGGGAAAAAAAAGAGTATGAAGAGCTTGTTAAGGAAGAAAAGAGAGTATGAAGAGCTAATTAAGGAAAAAAAGACGACACAAAGAGCTAAGAGAAAGTTGAAGGTGGAGGAATATGTTGGGTATGGAAAATGGAGATAAACATGTTTGTCTCTCATTCTCTCAAAGATTGAAGAGATAGAGATACCTTCAATCTTTGGAGATACCCCTCTAAAGGTTACAATGGCTCTGATGATAAGGGATGCTCCAATGAAGGTGATGAAAATGAAAGGCCTTCTAAGTCCCAAATCAGCGTATGAGACAAACCATGTACAATATGATCCTCAATAGCCTTCAAAGTCTAGTGTGCTAAAGGATAATCAATGATATACCACACAAAGAAGGCACAATACCCATGTAGGGATACAACAAGAGGATGAAGGGGCAGATTTATAAAGCAATTCATGTCTAGTTGTCGGCATATATCCCTACACCCGCAGTCAACATGCTACTCTAATCTCCTTAGGTCTCTAGACTATCACCCCTCTCTGTGTAGGTGCTCTATGTGTGGTCACCGTCTAGAAAAAATCAGTGAGCTATGACTGTTAGCCCTCTCTCTACAAAGTGTCTACCTATAGTAATGATGTGTGGCACCTCTTAATCTCAACTAGGAACTTGTCCAAGTGGCACTAGTATGGGAACTCCATGACTAGTCTGAGGGAGGTGCCCCCCCCAAACGCAATGTGGGGCGACACAACGTGCATCGTCACGATGACGTGGGTCGTCATGACACGATTTCAAGGCACCAGATCTTCTCTCCTACTTCCATGAGCACTCCTTCACTTTGAGCAAGAGTTGCTTTGATACCAAGTATAATGCACCTACACTCAATCACTCACTTGACATGGCACAGAAAAGTAACACGATATGTGAGAGCAAGGTATACTCTTGTATTATTCAATGAGAGAAACGGTATAACATAGGCACATCCCAAGACTACACCCTCCTGATGTTGCACATGTGAGTGTTTACCACTAGTTCAGGGAATCACACATAGAGTGGAAACCAAGCAGGGCTCAAAGTCACTACTACTCCCTATATAGGTGTTTTTGGCTACAAAGCCCTTACATCCAAAACAAAAAAAGTATGGGTTACCTAGCTCCGACTGCACTATACACTCTGCATGTGCACATGCAATGCCCCTCCCTCTCCACCTTCTCCTAGCATAGCCTACAAATCCACTCACCTCTCGAGATGTGGGCTGCTCTTCCAGTCTTGATCTTGAGCTAATGACATGAGACCCTCAGCTCACCAATGGCTACCTGCATCTCATATAGCACGTATACCTCTATGTATCCAAGTCTCACAATGGAACCATCTGAAGCAGTCCATGTAGTATGATTCATGCATCTTTGAGAGAAGGGGTTATCGAGGTGAGATTCATGCATGCTATATGTGCAACTGGTAATGGTCCTATCGCACGACCCAATCCCTCTTAAAGTGAGAAAGGTGTATGAAGGGGGAGTCAAGGTCATATCGAAAGGGGAGGAGGTGGTCCATGTTGATCCTTTATCTTGTCAGCGACTGCTCGACATTTGTATACCATGAAGTCTCATGTCTTACCTAGGCTAGTTGCCTAGAGGCCTTGAAGGCTCTCCTAATTAGTCTGTCCAAGTACATGTTGAGTACTCCATATATGAAGTAAATGGTCTAAAAAATGGCCTCCAACATCATGGTGGATACAAGAAACTCTACCATAATGATCTCATGTGATATTGATGGTTTGTTGTGGATCATCCGTGAGAGCATGATAATTTGTGGTCTCTCAATCTATCACCATAGATATGTAGCCAAGCCACGGATCTAAATAGGTGCACCATACATCATGTTGTTGTGCATAGTCTCTCAAATAGCCACCTCCGTATGCGAGGCTCCTAGAAGTGTGCCTAGTGGAATTGTTACTCCAACATGGCCAATGTTGCATATCCTCGTGTAAGTTGATCTCTAGCTACATGTGGCCTGGTAAATCTCCCAGGAAATGCAATGAATTTGACCCCAACAATTGAAATTCAAGGAACTATCATGTTTTACAAGCAATAAAGATGTCATAATCTAAGAGGAAAAATATAAGTAGGAAACAACAAATATTTACAACTAAGGATATGTCACAACGTGAAATTGACATGAGGATCAATATCATCCCACAATATCTCTCATGGGTCTATCCAACATGGATAAGCTAAAGCGTCCAAGTAGGGCTGCTCTTTGGTGATTCAATGATGTCTATAACCTAGGATAGAGACTCAAGTAAGGACATGGACCGATAAGCCATGGGGGGCATGCTCTACATCTCTTAGCGGCTTAAAGATGACTTTGCATGGTGGAACCACAAGTCACTCTAGAGTTTACTATGAAGTGTCAAATGTAGTTATATCTCTGAAAAAGTCGGTAAGGGTGTGCTACCATGTATCCCAAAGGTGCCTCCCTCAAGACTATAAGAGATGGTCTCTATGTCCATACAACTCTAAGAGGAAATGTCCAATGCAGCAATGATTTGGAAGGTCCATCACCCTAGATAGTGGCCCAAATCCCTCTTAAAACAAGTACTGGAAGAGACCTCTAATCCCATAGTACACTCATCACCTACATATGTAACACTCCTCAGTCTCTAGCTCAAGTTACAACACTCAGCTCTTATCTTTCATCATCTAAGTCTTGTTTAATCCATAAATGAGCCTAGATTAATAAGAAATGAACCAGAATCTCTTTTAGTTTACAAGAAAACACTTAAGGGCCGTAACATGCAATGGCATTTAACTAAAACTAGAAGCACTTTATCCCCACTTCTCACCTTTTACATAGAGTTAGCCAATGCTTATTCTTCAAATATCACTATTGCTGTTTTTTCAAGAAAAAGAAGTTTACAACCCTTGCGCCAAAAGGAAAAAGAAAAAGAACACACTTTAAGGTTATAATGGATACAGCAATCGTACTTATCTAAAGCGAACACTTCTCTCCACCACTCACCTTTTATCTTCCATCTCCTAAGTTTTGTTCAATCCATTAACACACCCAAATTAATAAGAAATGCACCTGCCTTCAGACCTAGGCCAGCCATTATCACACCTTATAGAAAATAAGTTTTCATATTTTCATTAAAAAGGCCAGAGCTAAATGATTATTAGAAATAGACCTCTACATGCTCGTAGTTTTAGTTAGCCTGGGCATAGAGAGAGAGAGAGAGAGAGAGAGAGAGAGAGAGAGAGAGTGTGTGTGTGTGTTAGCACAGTCCTCAGGTTGAGTGGCAATCTGTTTATTAAAAGTTTTATGCTTAATTTTGTCGTGTCAGCATGTGGAGAGAGAGAGAGAGAGAGAGAGAGAGAGAGAGAGAGAGAGAGGATATATGGACAGCCCTCTGGCTCATTTGGCATACTTGTAATGCCTTTACTCGGCATCGGGTATTTGTGGTCATGTGGCCCATGTATGCAGATATATCTTATTGCAGATTTCTTCCATTCGGGTATTCGTGGTCATTTGACATACTTGTAATGCCTTTACTCAGCATTGGGTATTAGTGGTCATGTGGCCCGTGTATGCAGATATATCTTATCGAGGATTTTCATGGCTGGCCAGTAGGCCTGATGTGAGATAATGTGAGACTTGTATCCTTTCTGTTTGGATGGCCTGAAGGCTGGATGTAACATAAATATACATTTATTCCCAAATAGATAACTTTCTCTTGGGCTTTCTCAACATCTTCTGTTGGTCAAGTACAGTGTCTCATGTAGAATTTCACTTGGTCAATAGGGGATGGGAACCTAGTAACAGCCAAACTTGCATGAGTGTTATCATGTAGCCAAGATTTCCAAGTGTCTACCACAACAACATGGGAATTCGTAGGGCCTTCGAGGAAACATTTTAACAAAAAGCACCCTCTTTCAAACATCTCCACAGCTTATTAAACAGAAGGGGAGACAAACCCTTCTTTCCAATACTTTAGTCAAATACATGGATGGCCATACCTTAGAGCAAAGACCTTATCAACTTAGGGCAGATTTTGTTCAAAGATCTAGGACGCCATGGGGAGTAGTAGTTGCCCCAAAACCCTCAAAAAGACTTAAGAGGACTCAAAGAGGGGTGCACCATGACTTAGCCCATCATAAAGGCTGTCCCTCCTCATTGGTTCACTTAGCATCAGATTGACAGCTAGTGTGAGTGTTTGCTCATCAAAGGATATGTGTTACTAGGAGTTATGGTATCGACAAATCAATAGGAGGTGGACTTCTAGGAGCTAGAAAGGTATTCTAGAGAGAGAACTTAAGATGTGACTTGTTGTGTGACATGAGTTGGTAAATACACTCGAAATCCTCGGGAACACCACAAGAGTGTGACACAAGATAGTGGGTGTGGAAAGACTTAACGTAGTGGGTATAGAGAAACCCTACTCGAGAGGAACCACAAGATGTTCTTAAGATGTTTCCTTTTCTCGTTGCATGACTAAATTAGGAAGAATATTCACATGAGCAGGCTCATGATCTCTCAAGTAGCACCAGTCAATTACTCAAAGGAAAATGGGGAAAACTCTAGGGTGATTGCCAGAGCATACAAAAGAGACGAGAGCATTCCTTGCCACTTGAGAGTCTAGAACACGAGCAACATTTTTAATTCATTTTCTCACATGTCTTGATGGTGTGCTCCTCCAAATTGGATTATCAATGAGCCCATTGTACAAGACTTTCACCCTTGAGAGTGGTCACTCTCGAGATTGGGTTATTCACCCAATTCTTTTCTAGGTTTTCATATGGGTTTGAAGTGTAATCTTACCTTGGTTTTCAGTCATGATGGGTTTCTAATAGAAATTATTCTTTGAGCAGTTGGCACTACTGATTGTTGTCCACATAGATATGGCACAATCTAACCCTAATCCCTTATACTACCACTAAGATCCTACATTTTTGAAATTGTTCTCTATATACAAGCCATCTTCTCTTAAAGCTACAAGATCATCACTTACATTATGAAGAGCAAGGCCTAACCGTTACAAAATGCAAATTCACCTAAATCCCACTTTTAAAAAAGAAAGTTTCAGTTTTAACTTTTATAACAAAGCATCCTCCATATACAATCAACAGAATAGCCTAATATTTTGCACTAAAAGTAAAAGCGGCATTTCAAACTAAAACTCAAATTGCAGTCACAACAGCAAAGACAATTGCAAGAAGTAGAGAAACTTTTCAAGAAAGCAATCACTAACCTATTTTTTCACGCCGTAATCTTGTTAAGTGTGCACAACTGCAACATATAAACATGAATCAATGGAGGTTCCTTGCTCCCTCCCTCCATCTTTCTTTGGATGTGCACACATATATACACGTGCACTTCTGTGTGAACAAAAATGACATGTGCCAACAAGCTACAGTTTTCACCCACTACCTCTTACCTTTGCACAGCCTTTCACTTTGACATGATTGAACTTCTATCACATATGGCTCATATAAGTCTACTCTCTATATCATGTAGTTTCCCTCCTCAGCTCAAAGCTCCCTATATGTGTAAGTCATACATACATGCACGCATCCTTTGTCATTTTTCAAGTATGAACCAAATAAGGCTATTGTCTACAACATGGAGTTTCCATTCCTCCCCTGCCCCCTTACATACGTAAATCATATATGCATGCATGCACGAACAGATGCATGAAAACCTAGATGTTATATCTAAATCATATATACAAGCATGCACAGACATATGCATGAAAACCTAGATGTTTACACATACATATATACACACTTATTTTGGTAAGACAACTGGAATTACTAATATTATTGTACAATTAGAACCATGCCCAATGCAAACATAGCTTATGTTAAACTAGGAAAAGAGTGAGTCCCTCATCAATATCATGGAGTCTAAGCACACTCACTGCGACAGTGAAGGGGAACAGTGTCAATGATGTGACAAGGATGGCCAGAAGAAGGGGCAGAGGAATGAGGGATGGGGAAATTTTTAAAAATACATAATATATTTTAAAAATACCAAATTTTTAGCCTTAAACTTTAAAATTTTGAGTGTGCGTCGTGAAAAAGAAAACAATGCATACAACTATTAGATTGAGTAACAAAATCCTAAACGAGCATGGTTTCACTAACAAGATACAAACTACAGCCACAGGGCAAACTGAGCAATGAATTGCAAAGTCCAATAAGTTGAAGAAATAACTACATGTGTCATGACTCATGTAACAAGTCATCATTCATGATCAATGATTAGAAAACATGGAACATACAAGGCAAGCAAAACCAAGTAGTCGCTTAATAGCTAAGTTCCTAGTGCTGAAGACTAAGGCAAACAATCTAAACAAAGTCACAAGAAACACAGGCAAATCATAAATGCCAAGGGTCAAATATGCACCAAAATTCTCCCAATATGATACTGCTCCAATCCTAATCACGTGCCCCACTGTAGTGGAGGCTATTCACATTCCAGGATGCTAGGTGTAAGCTCATGGGGAAACCTCTGACTGCCCGAACACACATTTGTTCAATGTGGAGGCTGCAGATAAGGAGGAGAAACTGTGAGGCATGCAAGTACGCTTTGCC
Organism: Lygodium microphyllum; assembly: GCF_053477565.2. Classification (NCBI taxonomy): domain Eukaryota; kingdom Viridiplantae; phylum Streptophyta; class Polypodiopsida; order Schizaeales; family Lygodiaceae; genus Lygodium; species Lygodium microphyllum. The sequence continues at coordinate 74,170,052 of NC_141147.1, read as the reverse complement.
GCCAGTCTGGACGGCGAACTCCAATCCCCATAGGTGGCCCTCGGCCGGACCATAGGGGTGATAGATGCTACTGGTGGTACTATCAATGCATCTATCAGCCATGCTGAGAGTCGTGACTTGGTGCACTGGTAGAAACGGGCCGCATGTGTCAAGGACCACTCGATCACGTCCCTCGGAGCTTTCCACTGTGGAGGAGCTCGAAAGATAATGCTCAAGTGTGGGACCTGGACACCAGCCCACCAATTAATGTCCATCATGCACCCAGGCCACTGCTGTGCAAACAGTGCTAATCCTTCGTCTCCCATCCACAGGGAGATGTGATCCGCTACTTGACTCTTGAACTCCTCTATCTGTGTAGTCATCCACTCCCCTGAGTGGGAGGAATGAAGAAAAAAGGCATAGTTTGGTCCATCCGGTGGTGCTAGTAGATGGGCCTTGCCCCTCCTTGACTTACGAACCACGAAGATCCCCACCTCTAGAGGTGGTGAGAACTCTCCACGCTCCGCAACTCTCAAGTAGGACAATGGGCCACTGCAGAAGAATTCCTATGCCAATAGCTATACCTGTCTCTAGAAGGTGTGATGGGCAGCAAGGGCAGATGAGCTGGTGGCTGTATGGGAGGGGGAGGACTGCTAGTGCGAGGAGGAAGTAGGTGTGTGTGGCTCATCACCTCTTGTGGGAGGAAGGGGGGTGAGGCTGGGAGGGACGACCTGCGGATTGGGTTGGGGGGGATGAGAATCGAGGGATGGTAGGATGGACAGAGATGCATGGCAGGTGTTTTTGGGGGGGGGGATGATTTTGGAAACTCAGGAAAAGTAGTCTGTGGCGCGGATGGTGGATGTGGGGGGCTGCAATCCTACTGGGTGGGATGGGCAGGGAGGGCTGCGGAGTGCTCTGCCGAGGGGGCGTGGTCCCCCCCTGCTCCCTACTGACGAGGCTGGGTCTGAGGAGCTGGCTGCACCCCCCATGCCGTCGCTCTCTCTGTCGTCTCTGGACCCGTGTGAAGCCGTTAGTGTCCACCTGCACGCCCGACCGCGGAGCCTCCTTGGCTCCAAAAGACGTACAAACTGCTACCTAATGCCCAAAATCGTGGTAGCGCAAGCACTGCCCTGGTTGCCCAGTCACAATGATATGCTGCCTGAAGGAGTGCCCTCCTGCCTCAATCTCTAGGAACTTCAAGTTATTCTTGACCTCTTTAATAGCCACCTGTACCTTGGGGACTCCTGCACAGTCACTGCATCCGCGATAGACGTGGGAAGGACAGTGCCAAACAGTCAACCAAAGTCTTCCACTAGCTGGCGATACTCTATGGCCAGGCTGGGAAAAAGAAGGGTGACCGGGTGCCGGAGAAACCTGTTGTCGAGTGCAAACGCCTCCACAATAAAGCCATTGTACCAAGGGACCATGTATATGACCCCCTTCGTGGACGCATGTAGTGAACTCGTGAGTAACTCGCGAGCTGCATCCGCCGAATTGAGCCAGACCATGAAGATCCCTTAGCCCATTAGGACCGCCTCCACGATCTCCGTTGTGCCAGTGCGCGGCGTGGAGTGAAGCCAATCCCAAAGCTGGGCCCTGGCTGGGGAATGTCCTACTACCTGACCATAAACCGTTGTTTCCTTTAGCTCCAGCTCCTTAGCTCGGACGGCTAAGAGCTACTCCTCAGAGAGAACGACGCACAAGGTGTTTGACTAGGGGGTACTCGCTGAGTGTGCCGGCATCTGACCAGAGGTTTCCATTGCGCCTCCCTTCTGCAAGGACTACCAATCACGTCACAATGCTACCTGAGGGGGGGAAGTTGCTGCAGATCGAGGGAGCAACTTGGAGAGTAGGGGATCAATGGCGAGGGGGGGAAACCGCTTCAATTTAAACACACCACGGACAGGGATTCGAGGTTGCAGATGGAGGCAACGCACCCCGGGGGGTAGCGGGCTATCAGGGCGGGGGGAACAGTATCTCCGGGCAGGTAGGCAGGGAAAGCAAGAGTTTCGCTAGAAATAAATTATTGACTATGAAGAGAATTTTGCTCCTACTGTGCGGTTGGCATCATTTTGTCTATTGCTTCTGCTTGCTGCTCACTACGGTTGGCTGATCTATCAGATGGACGTTAGAAGTGTCTTTCTAAACAGTTATTTTAAGAAGTGTTATCAAGCAACCATCCAGATTTTCTTCTGCTAACCTAAAAGATAAAATCTTTCACTTGTCGAAAGCTATTTATGGGCTAAAGCAAGCACTGGGGTCTCAGTTCCGAAAGATGGATGAGTTCCTTAAAACTCACGAATACCATTCTACACCTTATGACCTGAACTTATATGTACATATCACTTTAGAGGGGTTCAGCTATATCCTTCTATGTGTAGATGATTTACTTATCACTCGCTGAAATTATGCTGCCATAGTAGAAATTAAGGCTCAACTTTGTTCTACTTTTGAGATGACAGACCTTGGTTTGTTATCTTACTTTTTAGGGATGGAGATAGTTCGATCTAGAGAAAGTATTTTTGTGTCACAACAAAAGTGCACTTTTCAGTTCATGGAACAATGTTGCATGGATCAAACACAGCCTTTGGCCACACCTCTTGATCCCACTATCCAACTTTCTATGGATGCCCTAGGTCAAACGAGCACACCTATCTATGGTAGGAAAACTCCTTTGGTTGATTCATACTAGACTAAATTTAGCTTAATCAGTTAGTTTGCTTAGTCAGTATTTCACTGCACCTAAGATGTCACATTGGATTGCATGTCTTCATGTTTTCAGATATTTGTAGTGTTTATAACCTGACTTATGATTCTAATCTATGTTTCCAAGGATACACCAACTTTGACTAAGTAAAAGATCCTAACAGTCCGCATTCCAATGGTGGCTACCTCTTCACCTTGGGCACGGCACCCACCTCGTGGATCAATCGTAAGCAGGAGACTGTGATAGCTTCCATGGTCGAGGCTGAGTATAGGGCTATTTTCTATGGTACCACGGAGGCTATCTACTTCAGGAGCTTATCGGCGGCACTTCAGTTTCCATGTGACTCTCTTAGTTCTCTACTACGACAATCAGAGTGCCATTGCCCCTGAACATAATCTGATCATTACACCACGAACACAGCATGTGAAAGTCCACTTCCACTTCATCAGAGAGCACGTTGACTTGGGCACCATCCACCTAAAGTTTCTGCCTTCATCATATAAATTTGTAGGCGTACTGACCAAGGCTCGGTAGATGCTTCAATATTTGTTACCCAACATCGACTTGAGTATACCCTTTCCTACTTCTTTAGATTGATGGAAAAGGGTGATTTCCTTCAGCTTTCCCTGCTAGTTTGAGAGGGAGCAATTTTTTTCTCTGGGTGGTGACAGGATGTTTTTATTCAGACATTATATATACTATACTTTGTATCTTCGTCATCATCAAGATGACATGATTGTAAAAGGGTGCTTGGGCAAGTGAACAATTCCCCTCCAACGGCAATATCCAAATGGCACTATTGCATAGCATTTTGCATGAGCACGATCATACCTATATTACCTCTTGCATAGCTCCAATGCATTGGTATTCTATTCTATAAACATGCATCTCTGCGCATTTATCCCTTTTTGGTCTCTTGGAGTAGTCAACTCTCAATCCGCCATATTCATGGCATTGCACATGATAGTCTCCAAGGCAATCTCCCTTGCTTGCTTAGGTTTGCTAGCTTACTTTCCATTCACTTTTTTGCCTCTTCACATGCTCAGCATATTTGCTTCACACCCTTAGTCTAATCCTTCCTCATCGACACCCAACACTGACAGGGATACGTTGCTTATTTTGTGATAGTCTTTCGGCCTAACCACTAGTCTCCCGTTCAAACCACAACCCACGAATTTTGAAACAAACGCTCCTTAGACAACAAATCGAAATAATAATAAATTTCATTGTGATTTCATCCGCCTTTGCAAGACTTGGTAGGCCACTCGATAATCGACGTGCACCCTTTATCCAATGCCATGTCCTCTCTAGGGTGATCACTTGCATTCCCTTGGTAAGATAGCCATCGCCTCTATAGTCTTGGTCAGCCACTAGACAACCACTATGCACCCTTTGTCCAATGCCCTACTTTTGGCTGGAATGCCTTATGGTAAAAACAACAATCACAAAATCACACAACCTTTGGATTGGTCTTTCTTTCTAGCTTAGTTTTTGGGCTTGAGCAAAGGTGTTGAGCTAAAATGAGCATTACATGTTGAATTAGTCTCTTGAATAGCCCCAAAAATGCATAATTAATGAAACCCCTCAAATGGTGCACGGTTCCAGAGGGTTTAAAACGGTGCACGGTACAAGGTCCTGAAACTTTCTATGAATAAGTAGGCTCTCTCCATTCAGACCAATCTTGGTTTTGCAAGTTTCAAGCCCTCTAGCTTCACTGCCCACACCCGACTCACAATAAACATCTCAGCCCAAGCTACGTGACACTATCTCTACCTATCAAGTGTCTATTTCCCGTCTTCATCGTGCAGTCCACTCACCCTATTGTTGTTTGCTAGTGCCACCAGCCCTCCAAAGGCTTCCTTCACAGCTAGCAACCACTTTCTGACTGCATTTGCTGCACCTAAGTTATCTCGTGCTAGTGGTGACTACTTCTACAAGTTGTGTTTGCATCAGGAAGGCTGTGTTTTGCTGTCATTAGATACACTTTTCCCTCCGTTTGACTCATCCTCGTGACTTTCCACCTTTCACCCATCTCTCAAAGCAAGCATTTACTTGTTTTCTCACTCTCTTGCTTGCTAACACTAATCCCTGCCATCACTATTTGCTGGTTTCCTCACTCTCCTATCTATCCCGACACTGATCTAACATCATTGTTTGCTACATTTGTTGCTATCCAATACCAAGAAGCTAACTCACTTCATTTCAAGATCCGTTAGGAGTATGATACACTCTCCAACTCATTACCTCTACCTATGCCCTCGAGACACCAAAGTTCAGGCCATAGTTTTCATTCCCTACATGGATTGTTTGTTGCAAGAGCATTGTATATTTAATATTCATTCATTTATCCAAATCTTCACTATGTTCATTGTCTCTAAGTTACCCTAACCCCAAATGTGCTCTATTGAGTTTGTACTTTGTTGTACACTTAAATTTATATTTTTGCATTAGGGTATTTTTTCATTCAATCGTCCTAACATGTCACGAGAATGAAAAATAGACTTAATAATTAATTAAACTTTACTAAGGTTTTTAAAAATGAACTGCAATACTAGTACTCCTAACTCTTGGAATGGTAACCATTGGAATGGAAATCGAGGATTTGACACTAGGCATGGAGTGGACAAATTTACAGGTTATGTGATATAAGGGTAAGGCAAAAGAAACAAAGTGCAAATTTACATGGCACCTTTAATTAAATTGAAAGTTTGCACCCCAAAATTAAGTTACATTGAAAATCTCATCCAATAAGCAACTCACTTCAGTTATAAAACAAACCATAAGCTTAGGTTTGGACCAATGAGCAACTCACTTACGATTAATATAAGTAATAATTAGCCCTTATAATCAAATTCAAAATCTAATTAAAGAACAGCTAGTTACTCATTTAGAAAGTTGATCTTCGCAATTTAGAGTCTCACTCTCTTATTTGAGTAGCCTAAGTTTGGAGACAACCACCCTTTTTTCCTTTCCCATAAAGATTATAGGTTTCAGCCATAAAACATGAGTTGATAAAGTGTATGAAGTGAAGATAATAACCATTATTATTCTTCCGGAATGGACAATCATTGGGAGCTTTGTAACCCCATTTATAGCAAGGTATACTGTTGGTTTTTAATCTAACATTCATTAAGATAAGTTATTACAACACAATGGCTTGAGATCCTTTATTCTCCTTTGAGCTCTCAAGCCTTGTGCACTTTTTGGACAACTTTCTTATGAAAAAAGTAATATTCTCACAATTTCATCACGAAAAATCCCTCTGTTTGTGAGAGGAATAGTGTAAGAGCACGAGAGAAGTATGCGAGATGGTCATTAAGATAGATGCTCCACAAAATTAGATTCAAATATTGGTTGTTATTTTAAGGGCTTGACAAGCTAAAGTGTTCCTTTGCATTTTTTAACACTCTACAATTGGTTCTCGGCCAACATTAAAGATAAGAAGGTCATTGTGCACTCATGGATCAATTGTGCCATGAAAAATCGGTGAAATACAACCATCTCAAGCATGCATCAATAATCCCAAGAGATACTGAAAATGGTGCCAAGCTTTGCAGCCAACAAGTCTCGTATGTGTTGTCAAATCCCTATAGCACTAATTGTGTGTGGATTTTTCTTGTTGTATTTATTATTATGTTAAATTGAGTGTTTGCTAAAATATGGTTTACTACCTTGTCCATTTCCAAAGGCCTATTTTCATAGTCCTGTTGATAGAACCAACCTTCAAAAATGATCTAGAGGGTAGTACTATAAACTAAATTGCATACATGAAATATATCAACAAATAAACAAAGACTCATTAAACATAAGAGCTAGAATGGCCTTACACAGTAGACACACACATGATAGGCCCCAAAGGTGGGTGAGCCTTGAGGTACTTACTTAGAATTGTTCAAAGCTTGTATGAATCATAAGTACCTTACTGCCACAAACCAACATTCTCTTCATGTGGTAATTCATATAAGCCTCACTCTTGAATCAGCCTAAACTTGTCTCCAAGATAGTGCCTTCAGAGACCATCAGTAGTCCAATTGACTTTCAAAAGGAACATTTGGAGATACAAACCTAGTCTCGCACTATTGTGAAACAATGTGTAATGCATATAAATATTAGTTTTAAACTAATCTAAATTTCTATACAAAGCATCAACCATATTCATACATCAATTCCAATACTTTGCCTTAACCTTTGCACACATCATTGATTGTCAAACTAAGTAAATTCAAACCTACACTTTTGGCTTGCATTGTTGCCACAACAACTAGGATTCAATTCACGCTTTAAACCAAAGGGCAATTGCTCTAACTATTGCTATATGCATTTCATTACATCATGCCTTGCATTTCCTAATTTTCCCATGCATTTTCCGTGGCAGAAGAGCTATAATCTCACTCTTACATTCTCCAAGCTATATCCTTCGCAATTTCTCATGGCAAAATTGATCCACAAGGGCACAATAACCTTGTCACCTTCTATGTTCGCCGCCAATCAACTATACAGTATTCAAAAAATCCAAATCAACACTTCAACCTCCTAAACGCTAAAAATAACAAGCAATATTTCAACCCAACTTCAGCAGAGCATTTGCCTTGACAATTGTTCTTCATAGTTCGCATCCAATCCCACATTGTTCCTCGCACAAACAGAGGGATTCCTCGTGATGAAACAATAAATATACCACTCTTATACAACAAAGTTGTCTAACAAGTGCCCAAGGCTCGAAATCTCAAAAAAATAGAGAGAATCTCTATTATTCTTATGATATTCAAATAAAAAAGAGTAGCAATATCTATTGTAAATGGACTTATAGAGCTTCCCAATGGAAGCCCAATGCTAAAAGAAGAAAGATAGGCTGCTATACTCACTTCATATATGCCTTTAGCTCATGTTTCATTGCTAAAACCTACAATTTCTACAATTTCAAAAAAAGAATGATTGTCTCCAAACTTGGGCTGCTCAAAGAAGAGAAAATAAAACCTAAAATAGCCAAATCAGCTTTCTAAATGAGTCACTAGCTGCTCCTTAATCAAAATTCGAATTTAAGTTAATGCTTGGGTAATTAATCATAACTACATTGCTCACTAGATCAAACTTATCCACAAGGTTTGCTTCATAGCTTAAGTGAATTGCTTACTTAGCACAGCTTTCAACGTAGCTCAATTCTAGGTGTGAGCTTTTAATTTAATAAAAGTCTCACGTTACACATAACTCATTTTGCTTTGCCCTTGTGCCACATCGCTTGTACACTTATCCACTGTATGTCAAGTGTCAAATCCTTCACTACCAATGCAATGGCCAACATGCCAAGAGTTAGGAAAGCCAAAATTGAAGTGTCTTAATTAAAATTCCTAGTGACATTTAATTAATTCAGTCACATACCACAAAATCGGCCTTCAAAAAAAATTTTAAGCACAATGAACATTAAATTATTGGGTGAAGAAGCTTGGTAATGAGACGGATAGCTAAGATAGATGAAACTTCACAGAGAGAGAGAGAGAGAGAGATCTTGCAAGTACAAAATTTGAATGAATAGATTGAATAATAATAAGTGAGATATGCAATTGAACTTAGGTCATTATTTCATAGGCTTCAAGATGACCCCAAACCCTTATTCGAGATTTATTCATCCCCTAGACACACATTGGCAAGTTGTTGTTGGACAATTAGCACACAAGCACAGTTATGCATTTCCTATTTTATCACGTCAGATAGCTCAATGTAGTCTAGAAGTCATTTTTAGATTCACCAGGCAATTTTGCAAGATGTGCAGGTTGCCATGTGGCAACTATCATTTATGAGCAGCATTTTTTCAGGATTATTTTATTTAGCAATTGCATAGATGCAACAATTAGCCAATAAAACTTGGTCTACTTGATTATCTTATTTGCATTTATTCGCGCCTATTTATAGGCAGTCTTTCCCACTCATTCTTCACTTGTCATTTTTAGGTGGAAAGAGAGAGCGGCTCATGGCGCTACAATTTGACACCACGTCTACACATCTGCCTTTTTTATTTCAGTATTCTTCTACTACAAATTTATGTGTTCTATTGTCTCTTTTCTCTCTCCCTCCTCTCTCATATTCATTTTCTTTCAATCTGGTCATATGCTTCTACATTCACTATACTCTAACATTGTATCAAAGCAGCATTAAAGGGCTGATTGATAGTGGGCAACAAACCTGAACGGGAGATTCCAATGTGACAAATTTTTGGGTTTTCAAAGTTAGAAGGCTGAGGCAACCAGGTGCAACTCAGAAAAGGAGCAAACTTGTTGTCTTTTGCAGAATTTGCAGTTCGTGAAGGAGAAAAGGCTACGTTTTCAGCCTTTTGAAGTAGATCGAAGTTTTCATCACCTCCAGTGGTTGAAACAGGTTTGGAACAAGTCGAGGAAGCCCTAACACACACCATTGGCGGAGTCAAGAGGGGGCTGCCATTGTTTATGTGCAAGTTATTTCTGTGACAATGTCTCTTGAGATCAACGTGGAGTTTCAAGCTATTATGAACCGTAGGGTCACTGTGTTACCAAATTTTCCTTCCAATCAAAATCTTGATGGGAAGAATCACCACATCAGATGGGTAATGATGCTTGCCATCCTACAGTCGTATGCTTTGGCAAAGTTCCTAACCGAGGCTATAGACTATCCTACAACTCATGATGCCTCCAAGCTTTCTCTTGATAAGAAAGGTGAGTTACTCAAGATACAAGCACATTGGTATAAATTAAATGCCCACATCAGCTCTTTCCTCTTTCTCTCTTGCACTCCAACCATTATAGCTCGCATCGAGCATTTGACTATTGCTCACAAGATATGGTTGGAACTGAACCAATTGTACAATCGGATGACCGTTGTGAAACAAGTATCTCTATCGATACAAATGTGGACATTGAATACATCCAAGTATACTTGCATACAAGGGTATGTCAATAACCTTCAACAATTGCAGATGCAAGTCCAGAATGCAAGGAAGGTGATTAACTCAGAGGACATGGCGATAACTCTTATTTCACAATTACCGCCATGATTTAGTGCTTTCTTTTCTGCCTTGATTGCTTTAAGACGGACAAATACCCTTAAGTGGGAGGAGTTGGTTCAAATGGTCATGCACCAAGAGATACAACACAAAAGGTCAAAATGCTTCTATGTCGCAGGCATTGACAAGACAGTCTTCCCAACAGAAGGGGAAGAACACCAACAGGAAGAAGAAAGACAAGAAGACCAAGCAAGATAAAGCCAAGAAGTCTACTTGTCACATTTGTGGCAAGAAAAGTCATTGGAACAAGGATTTCCCTAATGAGGATAAGGGAACCAAGAAGGAGAAAACTACAAAGGACTTAGGAGCACTTGCTACTCCTCCATCAACAGCCTTCCTTCATTTGGAGGTAATTGACAATGCTCCTCCGCTAATGACTCATGCAGCAATGTTGGTCCCCCCAATCTCATGAGTGGATTGTGGATGGTGGCACTCCCTACCACACGACGACTCCTTCAGATAGTATTGCCCATATGTATCCAATGTATGGGAAAATTCTCATAGGTGACAACTCTTCTGTTCCTATCAAAGGCAAAGGTGATATGCAAATGATTCTGGATAGCCAAGGTGATACCCATACATCAACAGTTCTCTATGTGCCGAGTTTGGACTATCATCGTCTTTAAGTGAGCAAGATTTGTGCTCTTGGTCATATGGTTGAGTTTGATAAGGACTCTTTCCGAGTTCTAAATGGACATCCTCGACAAGTTCTTTATGCAGGTCATGAGGAGAATGAAGTCTACAAGATGCAAACTTCATCATTCTTTACTTGTCTTCTTCTCTCTTCTCAAACTCAGACCAAGTTATGGCATGCTTGATTTGGCTACCTTAACTATGAGTACCTTTAGAAGGCAACTCGTACTCAAGTTGAGTGTGGATTGCCAAAGATTGGGGTGAGCCACCCCCCATGAGTATCTTGCATTCATGGAAAGCAAAATAGAGACATAGTTCTCAGCAAGGCTTCACATAGGGCTACACAACCCTTAAGAGCTTGTTTCGACAAACTTATGTGGACCAATGCCAATGGAGTCCCTTAAGGGGCATTATACTTTATGCTAATTGTTGACGGTTTTAGCAAGATGTATTGGGCGCATTTCTTGGAGTTGAAGTCTAAAGTTTGCCTCCAACAAGCTAGCCAGGTTTTGTGCAGCTCATGACATTCACCAAGAGTTTGCCAACACAAACACAGCTCAATAGAATGCCATATTGGAGCAAAAGAATCATAGTGTGATCGAGATGGCACGAACTATAATGGAGCATCAACAAACACCTTAGTTTCTATAGGCCAAAGCAATGGCTATCATTGTCCATGTGCTTAATCGATCCCCTACATCGTCCATGGTTGCGATGATACCTTTTGAAGCTTTACTTTGGATAAAAGCTGAAAGTGTCTTATTTCAAGGTATTCGGGTGTGATACTTATATTCACATCCCAAAGAAGTAAAGAGATAGCTAGGAGCTACCTTCCAAACAACAGGTGTTCATAGGTTATAGCTCGCACTCCCAAGGATATAGGCTTTATGATCCTGTTTCACGGATGTATGCACGAGTCAAGATGTTCGGTTCGTGGAGTTTCCAACTACAAAGGGGAAGTGTTGAGCATCACGTACTTGGAGCTCCACGTGACAATCGGGCACCTAATCTAGTACCCTTGGAGCCTATGCCTCTTGAGGCTCCACCATTAGTGGAGTAGGAGATTGCTTCACCACTACAGTCACTTGTTCTGCCAACCCATTGGACATTCCAAAGACTTCGACAAAGGTAGAGCAGCAAGGGGAATATTAGTCTCCTCCTCATTGGGCCGATGATACACTCCATGATGCAAGGATTGAGGGAGCTTCATAGGAGTGGGGGTCACAAGATGGCCCATGGTGATCTCAGAGGAACCAAGCACACTCCACAGAGCTTGTTTGTACTAACTATTGTTTGATGTCTTGTGCCATGCAAGATAGCAAGCCCGCCTCCGAGAAGTAAGCTTTGCAATCACAACATTGGAAGAAGGCCATGGAGCATGAGTTGAATGCGATTGAGCAGATTGGCACTTAGGATCATGTGTCCCAACTGCTCATTAAAAGGTCACTGGAGTCAAGTGGATCTTTAAGACTAAGTACGATTGTGATGGTACTTTGGATGAGCACAAGGCACGGTTTGTTGCAAAAGGACTCGCACAACAGCCAAGAGTCTCTCTCTTCACCAAGGCGCGTTTGTTGCAAAAGGATTCGCACAACGGCCAGGAGTCTCTCTCTCCACCTCAAAATGACAAGTGAAGAATGATCAGGGTAGGCTGCCTATAAATAGGCATGAATAAAAGCAATAAAATAATCAAGTTAGCAAGTTTATTACTCACCAACTGCTACACATATGCAATCACTGAATAAAATAATGCCTAAAAAATGTTGTGTATAAATGCAACTGCCACATGGCAACCTGCACAACCTGCGAAACTCGCCCAACTTCCTAGTGAAGCTAAAAATGACATGTAGACTACATCGAGCTGTCCGACCTCATAAATAGGAAATGTGTAACTCTACCTAAGAGTACTAACTGCACAATACTAATTGACCATTGATTCTCTCAAGGGCTACATAGACATCTAGATACACTATACTACTATACACACACAATGGCCTCTTAGTTAACCTTGGTAAGACCAAGGTTATAGTGTTTGATACTACATCACAGAAGATCAACACCAAGCTTTACCTATGGACAATAGTTGGTCAGGTACGTTGATGTTCATACATATTTGGGGGTCTTATTCATGAAGATCAACACTGAGCTTTACCTAAGGACAATAGTTGGTCGAGTATGCTGATTCTTATACATATTTTGGGGTCTTATTCACGAGTCCCATTTTCTCTATGAGAAAGGCAAGAGACTAGGCTCACACAAGGATATACTATATTAAAAGGATCAAAGAGAATATGCTCACACATACAATTCCAAGAGCTCCATACTAAGCTATTGCTATTTGATACTCTAGTTACACCCACACTATTGTATGGATTACAAATATGGGGGCCCAACCTTGACCACTGCAGCAAATCAAGCCATACATATGATGGATGGGCATTGATGGAGAGGCCACAAGTATCCATGATATCCAAGATTACCAAATTTAAGCATTAGTCCCACACTAGATCATTAGAGCTGAGCTAGGGGCTCCTCCAATAGTGCTAGAGGCTCTTACCAGATCAATTTCATTCATCCATAGCTTACAACACCACCCTCAGCATAGATATGAACGACTAGCCCTTGAATCCTCACGAGAATGTACTACAAAGGAATTACATCATGTTTGTATGCCTAAATGGCATCATGGTTTTAGTTAGATGTTATGAGCATGGATCGGCTACCCCCCTTTCAATAGTCTGTTGATCCATTGTCTTTCACTTTGAGTCACTCAAAGATTCGTTGGATCATCAGACACTAGAGACCAAGAAGATATAGCTGACACTAGTACATGAGATAAAGATAGCTTTCTACCAATACCATTTTCTCCACACCACAAAAGATGGCTTTATTATACGCCCGAGGTACTTGAATACTCATCTATTGCATGGGATTAGATGTGTTATTGGTTAAATATACACCTCCTCACACCAACTAGACATTGAGGGCAACACATATACATCTATACCTCTAGATGTTCTTCATAAGGAGCACCCAAATAGCCTTAGACCAAACTAAGTCCACACTTGTGAGGACTATCGAGAAGCCCCTTACACAACCTCAACTTAAATCTACCAAGGGACGCTAATTGATCAAGCAGTTCAGCTTGGCCGATCCAGACATCCTACAGCTCACACCAAAGCTAGACCACTAGTGTTGAGCTTAAAAATACATTATAATCATATAAGCTCTTTATTACAGCCCCAACACTCAAATTAACCAAAGATTCATTGAAAGATGTGTGTTCCTAGAGTGTCTGTGTCCCATAAACCAAACCTCACTACTATATATAGATAGGCCCCTCACCACTCAGCCCTATCTTGTATTTTCAGGTCTTCCATCTGTTGGCGCCAGCTTCTCCACTCCTATCTGCACCCCTCCATGGTACATATTAGTTCGTGGCCGTAATCAGTGTTCTCCATCCGCTGGCAATCAGCCCTCAGCCCTCTAGATCGTGCATTTGCTGCCAATGACATTCTACAGCCTGCTGGTGCCAGTTTCCAGCCATTGCCATCTGCCAAAAGAGCTGCTGCTCTTTTCGTTTGTCACTGCCAAGTGTTTCTCTGCCCTGTGTTTGCTACATTGATTCTGATGTCGTCACCCATAGGAGCCGCAGTATGGGTGACGCATACTGCTGTGTTTTGCAGCTGCCAGCTGTTGCCTACCTGCTCAAGAGATATTCAAGCCTGTTGCCCGCTCTTTCAAGCTGTCCAGTCTTGTTCAGCACTAATGCAGACTCTCTATATCTGTGTTTGCTGCTGCCTTAAGCTTTCAAAGGCTGTTTGCTACGTTTTGGGATCCTTCAGAGTATGACACACTCTTCTACTCTCAATCCCGATCCTAGATACACGGGAGTTCCAGCTTCAGTATTCACTTGGCATAGTGTGTTTGTAGTTACATTGTAAATATCCATCATCCGTTCATTATCTTTTTCAGTGTTCATTGTCTTTGATTTGAGCTCAACAATATCTGCATTGACGGTAACTGTGTTCTTTATCAATCTGTGCTTTGTCGTACAATTGTGTTTCTTATTTGTAGGCAAGTATTCCCTTACACCAGCTATTTTTGGGAACTTTCCGATGCAACATTTTGGTCTCATACGCTGATTTGGCCTTTTGTAGACGATAATATAACACACACACACATATTCTCTCTCTCTCTCTCTCTCTCTCTCTCTCTCTCTCTCTCTCTCTCTCTCCGTGAATAAGAGTATATTAATGTATGGAAGTATTTACATCAGGCCTTCAGGCCAACCAAACAAAAAGGAAAACAACAATAATCAAGCCATCAAGCGACCAAAACAACCATTCTACATGAGTACCACTAAGAGATCACACCGAAAGGACAGCAGGAGTAGAGCAAACAATAGCCAGCCAGGGCGCAGCAATGTCAGGAAGAACCAAGTCAGCTGATATCATAGAAGAGATCTACTATAGCACTAAACCACGAACACAGGCCACATGACCATGGATGCCCGATACCGAATCAAAAATAAAGGCATTACGAGTGAGCCAAATATGCCACCAGGCTGTCCACCTAAGGAAATGCAAAAGGCAAGAATAATCTGAAGGCAAAGAAGACATGAGGGCATGTTTCCCATAATCCACGAACGAGGAAGCATCCGTTGCTGAGTCGCCGAAGACCACACGCGGGAAACAAAACTCCAAATCTATCAAGCAACAGGGCAAGAGACAAAGAGATGAAGCAATGTCTCATCACATGTAGTGCAAAAAACACAACGACCAGCACAAATCTTTTGGGCACGCAACACATCCCCAGTTGAAAGACCCCCAACAAGCAGCCTCCACATGCACACTTTACCCTGATATGGAACCTTAGATTTCCAAAGTTGTATAAATCTTTCCTACCATTTCTTTTTACTATCCCGAATATGCCATAGTTTATTAACCTTTCCAGTGACCCATTTCTTGGCCTCCACCATCTGATGATATATCTGATTAGCTGACCTCTTCTCGAAATCATCAGGAAGCACAAGCATCCAGTCACGCCATGGTTGCAATGGCTCTAATGCAGGCAAGGGAGCGAACCCCTGAAGCCTATCCTGTATGGATGACCAAATGTCACTATATCCGCAAGGAACCCAGAAGTACTGACGAATATGCCTCAAAGAATAAAGATGGGGCTGCCCAGGAATAACACCATCAACGACAATCTCCAACCCCAAACCAGCCATCCAATTAAACTTATCTCTCTGCACATTTTTATCCGGTCATTCCAACAACCTAGAGGAGGCCAGTACTTCTGATTGTAGTGAATTCTCCTCCTTATGACTATCAGGAGGGCGCCAAACTGCAAAACGTAACATCTCCTACCCCACGATGCAATCAAATGAGAAAGGAGAAAAGACTGAGAGACCTTAATAGGCCTCGAGGAATTAAGTACATGCCACCATGAGGCATGAATAACCATGTTACCATGAGATATGCCAGTCTTTTCTATGAAAAATTTAGTAATATCTGACCAAGGATGACTCTATACACATAGGGCCTGCAAAAGGGTTAGCCTCAAAGCAGCTATATGCAAGTTAACATTCAGCAAAGCTGCACCCCCCATCCTTTTCGAATTAGTGACATGCTACCATGAAATCCACACCTCTCCCAAACAATGGCCTTTCTTTTTCCACAACATGAATCTAATAGGCTGGACCAATTTCAAAAGGGACTTCTCAGTCGAAGGAAGCAGTGGCAGAAGAAACGTAATCATGCTAATCATAATACACTAAGCAACTTTAAGTCGGACATGTAGAGGCCAATCTTGAGATTTCTAGTACATAAATCTATCATGAATCCGGGAGCCCATCCAATCTAGCAAGGCACGAGGGGCTACTTCCACACCAATAGGATATTCCAAGTGTCTCGTTATATTTCCCCTTGAGATCACAATACCATGCTAGCCCAATGCCTATAGATCATTCTCTGTACAAGAGAGAATAGTAGATTTCCAAGAATTAATATAGAGACCCGATGCCAAAGGGAAAAGATTCCACCCCACCATTGCCCGATTAACATTAGTGTGATCTGCCTAAAAAAACATAAAAGAATCGCCTGCCAAAGATTGACCCACAAGTTGGGTACCAGAGGAAAGAGACAAACCAACTATCTCGCCTTGATCAACCAACTTATCCAACAATGAGAGCATCCGGTGAGTGACTAAAGCAAACAGCAAAGGGCTGAGAGGGCAGCCTTGCCAAAGAGACCGGGATAAGGCAATTTCCTCTGTGATCCCTCCATTAAGTGCAATACGAGCCACAACACCCTAACTAATGGTATCTACCAAAGTGTGGGAGCTTTCGCTCAACCGCCAAGACCCACGGACCGCTTATTGTTTCAAGCGTTCCAAGCGAGCTCTAATGGCTATCTCTCACCTAGCCGACGCGCCGTCGATCCTACGAGTGTAGTGAGCTTACCTTGATGCTCAATCGAGTACCCTCCTCTCTCTTGCACTCCGGTAGCTCCACGATCCTAGATGCTAGCTCAAGCATCCTCAAGCCTCCTCCATCTCCAAGCTCCATCCTCCATAGCCGCGCGCGCAAGAGGAGAAGAGAAAAGAAGAGAAGAAGAGGAGAGGAGATGGTGAAGAGCTTCACCCTCTTGATCCCTCACTCTCACACACCCTCACTCCCTCTCACTTTCACACTCCCTCTCTCAAGAGCACACACAAGCAAGAAGGAGAGAAGAAGAGAGGAAGAAGAAGACTCCTTTTGCCACACACCAAAGAATGAGCTCCTCATTCACTTTTCAACTTTATATGCAAAACCCTAAATCCCTTTTGGGCGGTCATCCCCTTTTCCCCTTTTTACATAGCCGGCCATAGCCTAGGCCCTTTTTTCCATTGTCCTCTCTTCCTAGCTTCCTTTTCACCGCCCCTCTACATTTACAAATTGCACGGGTGAGAGCCCGGCGCTCTTTTACAAGATTTTAGGGTGCGCCTTTTTATTTAAAAAAGCGCCTTTCCCCTTTTGTATTTGCCTTGGACTTTTAAGGTTGCCCTTGCGCTTTTGGCCTTTTCTCCTTTTCTTTCTTCAGTTGGGCTACCTTTTTTCCGCCTTTGCCCTACGTCTTTTCCACTTTCTTTTGCTTTCTTCGTGTTGGGGTTAACATTACCCCCCTCCTAGACGAGTGCCAGTCCCATGGCACTCATTGTCGTAGGTAGCAGGTGGTAGCATGCACCGCAGACGTCGGTGACAAGGGCGCCTGGTTTTCGTGGGGTTTGCATTGGTGGCCCGCACACATGTTGGTTCGTCGGGGATCCTGCACAGGACTATTCTTTCCGGTCTTGTCAGATGGTGAGGTGTGAGCAGTCAGAGTGGGGTGTTGATGAAGAACGAATGACACTTCCGTTGTGGTCTTCAACACCTGCAATTGAAAACCTCTCAGGTGGTCTCTCCCTAAGGGTAGTGCTAGTCTTCCCTATTGTGCACAAGTCATATTTGATTAGTTTGGGAGACAGGTCGAACTCTAAGCAAGCTGAGAGTATTGTCCTGCACTTGAGGACCCAAACTGTGAATATACTTCAGTGTAGGCATTATGTGAGTGCTTGTGCATACTTAGATATTACTTAGTTAGAAGACTGTTGGCCTGGTTCCTTGTATAGCAAGGGGCTAAGTTGATGGAAAAATGTGTCAATGAAGACGTGGAGTACACTTGAAGATTGCTGGAGACGTCAGTATGGGCTTTCCATTGTCTTTCAAGCCTTGCTTACCCTGGTGGGTTGTAAGGGCATTGAGATGAGTGCAAAGGACTATCATGGGCGAGGCGATCTCCCTAGGTATGTCCTGCCCTTAATGTGCCCTCAACAATTGTGGGGGATGTGTGAAAGGGCTAGGGGATTAGGGACGGAGCCAGCTGACCAAGGTCGCTAGTCATTCCTAATTTGAGGACCCCTAGGTGCGGTGCTGTGATCGTGTGTGCTTTTTCTTTCTTTCTTTCTTTCTTTCTTTTGTTCTTTTCTTTTCTTTTCTTTTTTTTGCTTTTCTCTCTCTCTTTTTTTTTTTTAATATATAATAGCATGAGGAGGCGTATACATGGAGGCAACGGTACAAGGGCATGACAGGAGTTTTACTCCTCATCATCTGAACAATGGGTAAGGGTTGGTGGAGGGCGGGGGGCCTTGTTGAGGAATTTTCGGCTCAACAAGTAGCCTTTGATGTGGAGGCGGGTTTTGAGGGTGCAGGTAGAAAGAAAGGGGTGGTTGCACTGGGTGAATTTGTTGTCGTTCATGTCTTCGAGTAGTGCACCACAGAAAGATGGCAAAAGAGAAGCACGCATCATGAGGCGAGTCATGGTGTTGCTGTCTATGGCGTTGGGGTCAAAATAGAGGGATGGGAGGTGGCGTTCTTGGGGTGCGGGTTCTTGGTGGACTAGGATCCTAATTAACCTAAGATAATTACAAGTGGTGATGAATGTGAGGTCGGGGCAAGAGGTGAATTCGCTAAGAAATTGATCTATGGAGATATACAAGTCGGGGAGGGTGAAAAGGAGGGCGTTTTTATGGGAGGTGCTATTTGTATTATAGATGATGGGGAAATCGAACCTACCGTGGATGGACGGGTTGAAGTCCACTCCTACCCTTCGAGGATATGGCATAAAAGTGGGGTCGTTTCTCTCTGAAGGGAGGGTATTGCAAAATGCCATCCACGCTTCCAGGTTAACGTCAAAAATGCATCTCCTCCAGGTGGATTGGCAATTATAGCCTTCCACTGATCTGGGCACCTGGAGGACTTTATCTTGCCAAAACTCGCGGTCCTCGACTCCCCAAGCAATTGGGTGAGCCTCACGCTCCGCTAACCATTTGGCTTTGAGCCTGGCCCCCATGGCAATGACATCCTCCACCAGCTGAATGGGCAGTACCCTATTCAAGGCAGTGGGAAACTCAAAGCGCAGGTGGAAGGGGTCGCGGTTATACTCCTGCTATTCCCAGATAATCATTTCGGCACGGAACTCAGCAGGGGAATCTTGGGTGCGCAGTAGGAGAGGGGCAGGCTGTCTCTGGACAGGTCTGGCATTCAGCTTTCTTCTTGCCTTCTCCACCATCTCTTTCCTACGGTTGGTTTGGGCCACTCTTCGCTCGGCAGATGTATCAGGGGGCTGTACTTCGGCTTGTTGTGGTTGAGGGGGTGGTGGGACATATTCCTCCTCCTGAGGTCCCAGATCGAGCTCCGGTTCACCCCCTTCTGCTTGCTCGTCTTCTTGTGTTTTCTCCTCTGTGAAACCGAGGTCGTCTATCTCCTGTGCCGTCAGGCCTACCTGTGCAAGATATCTTCTCTGCTCTTCTAGGCTCTGCGGCGGGCCTCCTAGCTGCAGCGGCACGTGCAGGCCTACTGTGAGAGCTCTGCGCGCAATGGTTAGTTTCCTTTGCAGCTGATCATTGGCTTCATCTCCTTCTGGTCTGGTGGCGTGGAGCAGCATATTGAGAAAGGTGTGTTGCTGAGCTATCATGGAGAGCTGGGCTGCTTCTGCCTAATTCTCAGCCAGCACCCTGTCTCCTTCGGCCTTGGCTAGCCGGCGTGCTAAGTCCCGTACTCTATGCTCGTTATAATCGGACCATTCTTTTGCCCTTCTCTCCATATCTTCCAGGCTCTCCCCCTGATGGAGGGTCATTGCCATGAGTTGTTGCTGCTGGGCCTCGAGCTCACGGTGCAGGCGGGACTGCTCCTGGTGTTCCTCTGCGATTTGCGCATTGAGCTGGTCCAGCTTCACCTGCATCCTTCGCACCTGTTCCGCCCTTAATTGATCCAGCTCTGCAGCCTCCTGTCTGATTTTGTCAAGCTGGCTTTGCGCTTCCAGGTTGGCTGCAGAAAGCTGATCATTCTTGCGCCGAAGGTGGGCATTCGTTTCCCTCTCCCCATTGAGACGCTCCATCAGGATTTTCCTTCTTCCCTCCCAGGCAACGTCACGTTCCTTCAGGGCTCTTAGTTCTTCTGCCTCCTTAGTGTTGGCCTCCTCCCTGTGCACCGCGATTTCCCTTTGATATTCTGTTATCTGCTTCACTCTGTCCAGCTGGAGGGCGGCTTGTGATTTGCGTTCCGCTGCCAGCTCCTCCATGGCTATCCTCCTTTCCTGCCTGGCTCTTTGCAACTGTGCAAGCAGCTCCTTCACGTACTCGTCGTAGTGGCCTGCTGGAGGTGGGGGGTGGGGCATGGTTGTAGTGGTGGCAACCTCTTCTAATTTTTATCTTTTCACTTCCGACCCTGGCTCCAGTTCGGCCGTGGCTACCCTTTTGGCACCTGAAGCTGGGGTGGCCACGGCCGCTTCCCTTGCCAGCTCCCTTTCCACCAAAAACTGCAGCCAGGTGACCACATTGCTCTTATCGATTTTTGGGGTGTGCCCCTGGGTGGCGGTGGCCGGGGGTGTCACCATGATGGGGGTGGCTTACATGGGTGGCATGAGAAGAGGGGAGGCTGGCCTGATTGGGTCCTTTCCTTTTCCTTCTACAGGAGGCAGGTGCACAATTTCCGACACACCAGTGCTGGGACCGGGTGCCTCAGGTTGGTACGGACCCCCTGCTCCTTCCACGTCTCTTCTTCGCTGTTCCTCGATGGAGCGACGGGTCGCCAGCTCCAAATCTTCTTCTTCCCTCCTTCTCAGCTCCTCCTCGGCCCTCTTTTTTCTTTCCTCCTCTTCCCTTACCGACTCCCTTTGGGCCCATTCAAGCTCTTCCTTCTCTTTCCTCCTTCGCTCCTCCTCTCTTTTTTCGTATAGGGCCTTAGTCCGTTGTTCCGCATTTCTTTTTGGTGTAGCCTGGGGTTCTCCCTCCTCATCGGTGTCCGTTTCCGTTTCATCAGACTGCTCTTCCGCATGAGGCTGGGACTGAGACAGCAATTCGCCACTTTTCTCGTCACCTCCCTGGTTGTCTTCTCCTGCTCGTCCCTGCCCTATCGCTTCATGGATGATTGCGGTCAGGGCACCTCCAAACCCTATGGTGGAGGCCTTGGAGGATGAGGCTTTGCGGGTCGATCGGGGTGAAGGGGATTCTCCTGCCACGGCTCTTCCTCCTGTCGCCAGGGCCTTTGCCGAAGCCTCAATTGTCTTCCTTACGAACCCATTGAGGTTCACCTCGTCCAGCGATTGCGCAGCAATGCTTTCGAGCAGAGGTACATTGATTCTGGACACAATGCTGTTGTACCGCTGGCTCGAGAACAGGGCATGTATCATCTTCGCCTGCAGCTGAATCTCTTGATTGGGGATGTCTGCCAGGCTGATTCCGTCATTGGTGTGGGCCTTCACTTTGTCCATCCCCAACATGGCATAGACGTCTCTTTTTGGTTTCCTCTCCACCTTGTTTGGGAGCCCTAGTGCCCTTTCTATTAGTTCGGGGGTCAGTTCGACCTGCACTTGTCTGGTAGCTTCCCTGTCCCGCACCGTGACGGTGCCCCTGTTTCTGTTGAAGGTGCGCAAGAACTCGGCGCACAGAGTGTAGTTTATCCTTTGGCCCACTGCGTCCAGGTACCTCTGTAAGTGGCATTGCTCTATAATTTGTCGTACCGCCGGTTCCTCGATGACCACGTCTTCCAGGTTGAATATATAGTAGTGTATGAGAGATGGATAATGTAGACAAATGCAAGCATCAAACCGTGGAAAATGAATATCTAGGAGACGAATCTCTGATCAGAAAAAACACAACCGTCCATGGAAACAATGTTCAACACCCCTTCTAAGAACACACGATACAAAGACGTATGGCCATAGGGTCCGTGATTGGACCGTCTCCCCAGCATCTGACAGGCATGGAAAGACTTCACGCACCATGAATGAAAAGAAATATAAAGAAATTCATCTCATGATTCGCTCTGAACTACGAATTATGAGACAAGTTATACAGAAAGAAATACGAGAGCATGTTAAAGCCGAACTGATAGCAAATCAGAGGGCAGAAATGCAAGACATGCAGATAAAGATTAAGAATGACCTACAAGCACAAATGCTGTCCGAAATGCGCGCGCTGAAAACTCAAATGCTGAAAGTAGTAGATGCCTACAAAGCTGAAATCTTAGAACGAGGGGAAGAATTGAATACATTTAAGAAAAAAGAAATGAACGCGCAAGAAGAACTACAAAAAGAGAAAGAGGCTTTGAAGGCATGTGAAAGGGAGGTTCACTCATGGGCAGAACTGGCAAAGACAACACAGAAGCACATAGAAGAAGCAAGCCCATGGATTGAGACACTAAAAAAGAATAAGGGAACATCAGTGAACAAGACTGAAGTAATGAATGCTACCTTGGAAGAAGAGGCTAGAAGACGGACTAGGGTTTTACACGTACGGATAGTAGGATGGCAGGAGAAAAGCAGCCAACAGGAAGATGCTAAGACACTTGCTGACAAAATTGGGGCTCCAGACGTACCTATCGTTAGTGCTTGGAGAGTGGGGAAAGAGGACCCTAAGTCCAAGGCTCTAATTCTTTGCTTTGGAGACATAGAGAAAAAAAAGGCCTTCCTCTCCAAGAGGAGAGCCCTCAAAGGTGAGGAAATTTAATTGGATGAGGATCTTACCCCAGCACAAATAGCGCATCACAGAGAACACATTCCCAAGGTATTGGAGGCTCGCAAAGAGGGAAAGTGGGCTGTTCATAGGGATGGACGAGTCATCATCACTGACAAAAGGACTTCATGACGGTACGAGGCCTATGAGACACTTCGGATGTCAATATGGAATCGTAATGGAGCCCTGCGCTTGGATGCTAGTTACTTTGAAGATAGCTTCCGAAACATACATATAGCAATGTACACAAAAACACACCAATGTAAAGGTAGCCAACTAATAGACGTGCATGGATACAAGTGCGAAAGTGCATTTTGTCCATCAGCTAGACAACCAAGAAGCACTAGGGGTTCTGGAGGTGTGGGCATACTATACCAGGAAGACCTCAAAGGGATAGTACAAGTATTGAAAAGAGATGATGATGCACGATATTTATGGATTAGGATACATGCAGAAAGATCACGAGATATATTCATCGCAATATGCTACTTTCCTCCTGCAAATTCTACCTATGCCACACGAGATGGATCTCCCTTTGATGTACTCTATGAGGATATCATGAGATATGCTAGCATTGGGGACATATTATTAGTAGGAGATTTCAATGCACGCACTGGAGATAGACAGAGTGACTTTTATATGCATGACAATGCCATGTTCAAAGAGATGGACATAGATGAAATAGACCTATGTAGGAGAGCCCAGGATAAAGAAGTGAGTACCTATGGGACACACCTATTGACTTGGGGAAGTGCACATGGACTAGCCATCTTTAATGGTCTGCCACAATGGCCAAGATCTGACAATTTGACATGTTGGAATCACAAAGGAGGGGCAAGTACTGTGGGCTACCTGATGGGCTCACCAGCATTGATACCAGACATCCAAAATTTCAAGATATCAAAGAGGTCAATTGGCATAGCAACAGATCATGCTATTCTGACACTCATGCTCTCTTGTGTACATATGAAACATGAAACACCATGCCTCCCTAAACATCCCAAAAGGGATTTCCATTGTTTCATGCCATCCTCCGTTTTGGGGCCATACTTTGGGAGGGGTGACTAGATCTATGTACCAATTCACATTTGGGGGAGACATACTAGAGCATGTGAGGGAATATGTCTATTTGGGAGTCACTTTCTCTGGCACACGTTTTTCCTTGAGAGGGGTGTCACATGCACGTCTTGCTCATGGATACGCAGTAGTAGGGGCACTTGAGAGTCAATGTGCTCACATACAGTTCCAGGAGCCCCGCACCAAACTTTGGTTGTTTGACACCCTAGTCACACCTACATTACTATATGGAGCAGAGGTATGGGGTTGCAACTTGTACCATAGGCGCCTTAGCCCACTCACTGATCAGATAGGAGTAGAGAGGGATTATTATGATGGCTAGGATAGCATGGAAAGGCCATTGATTTTGATGATAGCACGCATGATTATGAGTAAGCCCTCCAGCCCACAACCCATTGTCAGAGCAGAGCTAGAGGCAACACTCATAGTCATGGATCAGAAGTCCCAGTCTAAGTCATGTGGATGTAGCAAGTCCCGTGAATATAAGTTTGATCTTACATGCCATTATTGTGGAAAAGCAGGACACTTGCGACCATAGTGCCATAAGATGCGTGATGACAAGCGCAAAGAAAAGGGGAAAGAGAAAGTGTAGGAGAAATCCAATGATTACAGTATTATACCTAAAAAATCCAGTGTAAAGATTGAGGAGATAAATGTCATGTAGCCTAAGGAGTCCAATGGTGACTATATCTTAGCAGCCTCTTCATGTGATGCCTTTCAACTGACAGAGGCTCAGTTTATGACACCTTACAGGCCACACCGTGGAGTCACACTGGATAGAGCCATTTCCCTTCGTCGAGCACGACGACCCCGTCTACCGGGACCACGTCCAAGGAGGCCACACCATAGTCGGGTTAGAGCCATTATCACAAGATACCACATACTCACCACCAGGCATATCAGTGAAGCAGCTAGGGACCGCATCATAGCTGAGATCATGTGCAGATCTTGAGACCAACTACAGCCCATAGCTCCACCACACTTTTGTACATGGCTAAATCAGATCTTGTTCTCCTTTCCTAGCCTTTTCTTTTCTATCGATGGAACAACACTACACATGGTTCGACCCTAGTATAGCCCCATCATATAGTTATTTTCAGTATTGTTTCATAGGCCACCCACTTACTTGTAATGTTATCTTTACCTTACTAATGAGATGAGATTAGACATGGATGTGATCTGGATTTTGTCTCATGGCCACATAAGCCTTATGTAGACGTTAATCTCTCTCTCTCTCTCTCTCTCTCTCTCTCTCTCTCTCTCTCTCTCTCTCTCTCTCTCTCTCTCTCTCTCTCTCTCCACCCACTTACTTGTAATGTTATCTTTACCTTACTAATGAGATGACATTAGACATGGATGTAATCTGGATTTTGTCTCATGGCCACATAAGCCTTATGTAGACGTTAATACGGTGGTGGTGTGGGATACTTCGGGCGCACAAAAACCCAATCGAAGGGAGTCAATGAAGACCCCACCACCGCGTGCCAGATTCGTGACAAGAGTGACCAGATATTCTTGGCGAGCGGGCAAGAAAGAAAACGATGTCGGGCCGATTCCGCCGAAGTGGTGCAGAAGAAGCAAGTGCCATTCGAGATTCGACGCTTGGAAAGGGCCGAGGCAAGAGGAAGACCACCAATCATTACCCGCCACAGAAAGACCTTGCATTTGAAAGGTGTCTTGTTCTGCCATCCCTCCATCAGCGTTGCCTGCCACCATGACAGTGATTTCCGCAGGCCCCAAACAGCATTAACTTTCACGCCCAACCATTGGTGGTCTTTAATGAGAAGATGATACACCTGATTAGTAGAGGCCTTTTCCAGACTCAACCGGCCTGCAAGGTCCCAGTCCTGCCAAGGGCGATCCATAGCCAGGGCAGGAAAGGGTTGCCTACCCTGAAGCTCCGAGGAAAGCTTCCCCCATAAATCACGGTATCCGCGCGGGATCCTGAAAAGTCTCCTAACAGTCCGAAATGATGCAAGGACATTGCGAGTGGCAAGGGTAGCATCCGCAATCGAAGTCACACCCAAACGGGCCATGCGGTTAAATCTTGGTCTGAGCTGATGTTTATCTTCCCATGAAAGTAATGTGGATACCGCCAACAATTCCAGCTGAAAAGAATTTGTCTGCACGCGGTCCCCTACAGGATGCCAACGGGCCTTTTGGAGCACCACTTTCCAAGAGCCGACCAAATGCACTAACAAAGAGGAAGAGGGACTGGAGAAACGAGCGTCAGCATTAAGGACATGCCACCATGAGGCTCGAAGCCGTGTGTTACCCTGGCGGAGGCCGCTGTCCTCAAGAAAATAACGGGCTATGATGGTCCACGGGTGATGATCCACACACATGGCACGAAACAGAGACCAACGAAGAGCCAGCATATGAGTTTCTGCATCCAAAATAGCTCCACCACCCATGCGCTTAGGGGTACATGCATGTGACCATGAAATCCAGGAAATGCCTGCCTGCAGTGAATCTTTTTTCCATAGCATGAAACGAATGGGATGAGTAAGAGCCTTCAAAGTACTGGGCGTCCATGGCAGTAATGGCAGGAAATACGTCAGCATTGGTAGCATTATTGTCTGAGCCACTTTGAGACGGACATGGAACGGCCAGGCTTGCGATTTCCAATACATAAACTTCACGGCCAGTTTGTGTGAAATCCACTCCAGCAGGGCCTTTGGCCGTACATCCACCCCCAATGGGTATCCAAGATGCCTGACAATCGCGCCACGAGAAACCACCTGGCCCTGCCAGCCTAATGACTCTAAATCAGGCTCCGTGCAACTGAGAATGGCTGACTTGAAGGCATTGATGCGAAGACCAGAAGCTTGACCAAAGAGCGTCCAAACATCTAATGCCTTGCGAATGTTATCCCTGTCCGCCTGCAAAATCATAAAGGAGTCATCAGCCAAGGATTGGCTAATGAAGTGCTGCCCCAAAGGAAGAGATAACCCTGCCAGCTGGGCAGAAGCCGCCATGGAGGATAACATTGAAAGGACCGGGTGAGTCGCCAAGGCAAAGAAGAGAGGACTCAAAGGGCAACCTTGTCTGAGCGAGCGTGCAAGGAGAAATGGCTCTGTGACCCCACCATTAAGCATAACTCTTGAAGAAGCCTCAGTACTAATGGTGTAGATCAATCGGGACATGCGGATCCCAAAGCCCATAGCAGACATAAGCTCTGCAAGGAAAGACCAGTCCACACAGTCAAACGCCTTTTCCAGGTCCAGTTGAATCAAGACCACTTGCTGATTGGAGTGCCTCGCATAATCAATAGCCATTTGCACATTCAAGATATTGTGCAAAATGTTGCGTCCCTTAATGAAACCATATTGGAGGGGGTGCATAAGAGCTGGAAGGTGCTTGTGAAGCCGATTTGCCAGCACTTTGGAAAAGATTTTATACATCACGCCCATCAACGAAATTGGTCTCCAGTGTTGCAGCTTTGACGGCGAAGGGACCTTGGGGATCAGTTTGATGAGGCCTTCTTTCCATGAAGAAGGCATGACCCCTGTTTCCCAAACCTGCTGGAACATGACCACCAAAGGCTTTACCAACTGCGTGGCTGAGTGCTCAAAAAATTCATTAGTGAGACCATCCCAACCAGGACTTTTATCCTTAGGCAGGTGCAACAACACATCCATAACCTCCTCTTCGCAAATATCCGCCTCCAAAGAGGCTTGCATATCAAGCGGAACCTGCTGGTGGACCAGCTGATAGAAGACCGAGCGGGCATGCGTAACCTGGCTAGACGGCAAGGATGAAGAACCAAAAAGATCCATAAAATAATTTCTGCACATATTGATAATGGTCTGCGGATCAGTGACCATGCGACCTTCCGAGTGCTGAAGTCGAGTCATATTTTCGCGAGCCGGAGAAGCATGCAAGGCGCGAAAGAACTTATGAGACTGGCAGGCATTATCTTGCAATGTGTCAGTCAAGTTATGCAGCTTGGCCTGCTGATAAGATTTCAAGCTAAAGACTTGAATAAGATGGGCCAAACGCCGCTCCAGTGACAGCAGAAAATCATCATCTGGGGAATCCAGGAGCAAGGAACGGACCAAGGCCAATAAGTCCTCTGCTGCAAGTCGACGGCGGCGACAAAGAGAGGCAGTGTGAATCCCATACTGCCGAGCAACCCGCTGCACATTAGAGAGCAGGCGTGCAAACGAAGCCAAGCCCTCAGAGGCGAAGTCCAATAAGAACCTCTCAATCAGTTGCTGCATATAATCCTGAAAAATTGGATGCTTCAAATAAGAGGAGTTGAAGCGTAAAGGGAGCTTATCCAGGAACTGCATAAAAGGTGCAACAGATTGTGCCCGCATCTCAAGTTGGAGGGGAAAATGATCCGACAACGCATATTGCTGCAAGACCTTCATCTCGAGCATCTCGGGAAGAAAATCATCCCCCTGCATGATATACATTCTGTCCAATCGCGACCAAGTGGTTGCATATTGCGCAGAATGAAAAGTAAAACCTGAAACAGAAGGGTGAAGCCACGACCAAAGATCTTGCTTAAGTATGTGCAAAGCAAAGGAGTTCCACACCCGGCTTTCTGGCGTATCCATTACCGAATGCCCTGAGGTGGACTGGGAAGAGTCAACACACATATTGAAATCTCCCATCAAAAACCCTCTGCGGCCAAGTGCCATGGAGCCCTGCAAAGTCAACCATAGATCCCGTCGGGATGTGGGATCATTGGGAGCATAAAGTCCCAGCAGCCATAAAATCTCACCTTCAAATAGGACTTCGATTACCAGAAAGCGGCCGTGCACATCATTTTTAACAAGAACAGGCTGGTATTTCTCATGAACAATCATCAGCACGCCCGAATAATGCTTAGCATGTGTCCCTGCATAAAACAGACGAAATCCACGACAATCCACAACCTTTCCTGCCTCACCATGACTTTTGTGCTCCACTGCACATAATACATCCCACTGATTTTCATGCAAGACAGACCACATGGTATGCTGCTTATGGCGAGAGCAAATGCCTCGCACGTTCCACGTGGCAATCTTCATATATTTTCAAACAAAGGAAGTCAGGAACGAGGCGCCTGTTGCCTCGATTGCATCTTTTCCGCGAGGACATCCAAGACACCCTCATCCAGAAAATCAGCCAATACTGCAAATGAATTCGGGCGACCTGCTCTAGAGGTAGAAGGGAAATCCACTACCTTGGGAGCAGGGCGGGGATAACGCCTATCCCAAGGAGTAATCACATTGCCTTTCGCATCAAACGCCAGCTTAGCAGGTGGGCCCTTGGGGCCCTCGGAATAGATTTTCCTTGAAGACGGATTGCGGGGGGCTGACGGGGCCATGGTACGCACAACCTGCTGTGGGGTGACCATGTCTTTCCTGCGCGTGTACGTGCGCACGGAATCCGGGGAAACATGAGGCCCCGGATCTGCCAGGCCTGCGTCCAACTTTTTACCTTTTTTTTGTCGTGCCTCAATCCAATCAGAGCTAGGAGAATCCAAAGCTCGGACCTGTTGTTTACCTTTTTCCATGACAGTAGGGGGCTGAAGGGTCTCTTGTGTCTGGGCATCAAGCACCATGTCATCCTTGGGCTGCACAACCTGCGCCTCCTCAGAAGACAGTTGCCGTTCCGGGCATTCAGCTACAAAATGCCCTAATTTACCACATGAAAAGCAATGTCCGGCAAAATTGCCCCATTTCAGGCGAAAATGCAAAGGATGCATGCCAGCGCAATTGAGGCGAAGCCACGCAGGCCTTTTCCTGGCCGTATCCCATAACATGCATAGACGGTTTCGGTTCATAGCCCTGAGGCTGGGGGGAACCAGCACTGTGCCCACAACCGCCATCGCGTCTTTCAACAATGGCCAATATACCGCTGGACAATTTTCCACCTCCACCCACACCGGGCATTCGCGTTGAAGCAGACGCTGGAAGTCAGCCATAGGGCGCCATGGTACCACATGGACCAAGCGGCGGTCAAAGAATAGTGGCAACTTGGACAGTAGCTCAGCTCGATGCGATTCGGATTTCAACAGAACCTCATAAAAGCCGCGAGGGCCAAGGAAGATCTCCTCAACATACTCCCCTTGCAATAAGTGGTGCATCCACTGGCGAATATGTGAGAGCACTGGGATCCTGCCGATGAAAAAAAGTATAACTGCACGGTCATAGAACACCGAGAAGGACCGCAAGACTGATTTTGGGTCCACTGTCGCTTCCAGCACATCATCCGCAGCCGCAGCAGAGAAAGTTTCATTATTATGCTGGACATAATCGCCAAGCAGAGTATTGGCAAAGTCCAGCAAATGCTCCCAGTCTATTTCCTGCGAATCCACAGGTTCGGAGGCAACCTGCACATAGGAACGGTCCTGAGGACCCATTGGCTCGTCTGAAGTGTGCTTAGAGCGTTTGCCTGTCGGCGGCAGTTCAGAACCCGGAGGCGGCTCCTCCGTGCATGGCACCATATCCTCCGGCTCCTCGGTATCGGAATCAGGGCCAAGGGCTACCACCGTCCGGTCGAGAAAATCCATATCCAGGCCAGCCATACCGCTGTCTTCTCTCTTTCGCTCGCTCCCTTACTGCAGCAGCAGGATTCTCTCTCTCTCTCTCTCTCTCTCTCTCTCTCTCTCTCTCTCTCTCTCTCTCTGTGTACAGATCAGTGGGCACTCTGGCCCAAATGCTGCCTCTCTGCCAATTGTCGGGCTTAGGGTTTACAGTAGCTGGGCGCGGCGGCAGAAAAGGACAAGCACAAACAGGCGGAGCCGCGAACAGCAGCACAGTCGAAGGAACTGGGGCGAGTGCAGACGTTGCAGCACGATTGGGCAGAAGACAGCAGGGCGGGACAGAAGGCGGGACCGAAGGCGAGACAGCAGGCGGGGCGAAGCAGGGCGGCGCTCAGGAACAGGACCAGGTCGAAACGAGGGCCCACAGGACTGAAAGGCGACGGCAGGGACCCCCGCCCCCAGAACAGACGACGGGCAAGCAGCACTGACGCCGTCTGCACGCCTGTTGACGCTCGGAAGGACCAGACACGACGAGAAGAATATTACGATTGAAACGCGGGGGGCGAGTGCAGCACGAACCTCGATGAGCAG
The DNA here is from genome assembly GCF_053477565.2 of Lygodium microphyllum. Lineage (NCBI taxonomy): Eukaryota > Viridiplantae > Streptophyta > Polypodiopsida > Schizaeales > Lygodiaceae > Lygodium > Lygodium microphyllum. Next base: position 74,139,014 of record NC_141147.1, on the reverse strand, counting down.
ACAGGGATTGCCATCGCCGCCTCCTCCTCGTGCTCGCGACTCTCCACCGAATCTCTCTCCCCGAATCTCTCTCTCTCTCTCTCTCTCTCTATATCCTCTCTCTCTCTCTCTCTCTCTCTCTCTCTCTCTCTCTCTCTCTCTCTCTCTCTCTCTCTCTCTCTCTCTCTCTCTCTCTCCAGAGACCACCACTTTCTTTACAAAAAGTAGGGTACAAGAGGCCATTAACAGACTTAGCAAAGGAAAGGCACAAGATCATGATGGATTCGTAACCGAGCACTTGATCCATGCTAGAGATCTGGTGGCAAACCACTTTCTTTACAAAAAGTAGGGTACAAGAGGCCATTAACAGACTTAGCAAAGGAAAGGCACAAGATCATGATGGATTCGTAACCGAGCACTTGATCCATGCTAGAGATCTGGTGGCAGGATTCCTAGCTTACATGTTTAACAGCGCCATGTGTGAAAGCCACCCAGAAAGCTGGAGCACGAACACTATTGTGCCTATCCTCAAGTAAGGGGACCCTACTCTACCCAGTAACTATCGGACTATCATGGTTGCGCAAACACTAGCTAAGTTATATGCTTCCATCGTTGAGCATGAATTAAGCAAGTGAGGAGAGATGTGGGGTCTTAGAGCACAGGGGCAGGCTGGCTTTAGGAGAGGCTTCTCCACATTGGATCACAACCTCACACTCAGAGCGATCATTGAGGAGGGAAGGGCCCATGGCCGACGGACCTATTGCTACTTTGTGGACTTCCACAAAGCCTTTGACACAGTACTGAGAGACAGGTTGATAAATAGATTGCATACCACGGGAGTACCGAAAGAGCTCAGTTGGGGTATTTTGGCACTGTATGAGAGAGTTGTGGGCAGAGTCCGGACACCTAAGGGCCTTTCGGCACCTATTTACTCCACCATGGGGGTAAAACAAGGATACCACCTCTCTCCAACATTATTTGGCCTGTACATTGATGGGATTACTGATTACATTTCAGAGAAAGGACATAGAGGAGCTCCACTAGCTGGCACTTGGATAACTCTCCTATTGTATCCAGATGACATTGTATTGATAGCTGACTCTCCAGAGGATCTACAGAGACACTTGAATGCACTACACTCCTATACTTTGGGCAGTGGGCTTTTAGTAAACCTTGGTAAAACCAAGGTGATGGTATTTAATACTACACCAAAGCGGGCTTTTAGTAAACCTTGGTAAAACCAAGGTGATGGTATTTAATACTACACCAAAGTGGGTCAGGAGATCAGCACCTAAATTCACATATGGATCTGAGCAGCTGGATTATGTGGATTCTTATACATAGCTAGGAGTCTTATTCACAAGGTCCACCTTTTCTATGCGAGAGGCAACAGACACTACACCGACTCGCACATACACAGCACTAGGTGAATTCGAGAGGATGTGCTCACAGGTGCAATTCTAAGAACCTCGCACCAAGCTATGGCTCTTCGATACATTGGTCACATCCACACCACTCTTGACCACCGTAGCAGATCAGGGCGCACTTATGACGGATGGAGCCCGATGGAGATACCCCTAGTGTCCATGATATCCAAGATGATCAGATGTAAGGCCTCAATGACACATGAGATCATCAGAGCCGAGCTAGCAGCTACACCGATTGTGGTAGAGGCCCTCACCCGATCAGTCGCATACATACATAGCCTATGGGACTTACCCAGACACAGATATGCACGGTTGGCCCCTGAGTCCTCCAGGCAGCTTGCCAAAGAGGGTGATACTTCATGTTGGTATGCACAGATGTCGGCCTTGTTTGAGCTGCATGGCTTTAGCATGGACAATTTATCCCCCTTCCAGTACTCCCTTGATGCACCATCTCTTGATCTGAGCAGGTTAGAGATCCGCAAGATCATCAGGATGGATCTTACCCAGTTGGATATCAGGCGGACATGGTTGATGCCAGGGCAGGAGCTAGGGACAAAGATGGCTTTCTACCGCGTACATTTCCTTCATACTACCGATGATGGATTTATTGTTCGCACAAGATACCTGAACACCCAACTTTCCCATGGGATCAAATATATTATTGGCCAGTTGCGCACCTCCTCACATCAGCTAGAGATTGAGACTGGCAGATATAGATCAATCCCACCAGAGGAGCGCATATGCCAGATATGCCAATTAGAGCCAGAGACACACAAGTATTATATATGCCGCTTCCCAGCGTATTATGAGGTCTGTGGTCATTTACACTGTCTCTTTAGAGATGGATTTGGACCACTATCTAGAGTCGTGGATTTTACCGACCAACGATGCCTTGGCCTCTTTCTTCTTGAGATACCACGGCTTCATGACATGCGCCTCAGGAGTACAGCTGCTCCAGGACATCGAGGCCCTTCACAGAGGCAGCTCACGGACTTCTTTGCAAAGGAGACTCGAAAGACTTCAATACAGTTACAACCACAGTCCACACGAGAGCCTCTCTCACCGCCATAATCAACACACAGACATGGAGTATTGATTGATCGAGCCGTTCAGCTCAGCCGATCCAAACGTCCTAGGCCTCGACACACACACCGAGTACACCTTCATAGGAGGATACAGGGGATTATTGCTCGGGCTAGAGCTAGGTCCTCATTACCCACATGAGATTGTACCATTTGGAGCTCATTGTTACTAGATAGAGCTCTATGTTTTACACATAGCTATAGTTCGTTTCCTTTCTTATTTTGCTTTGTGCTACATACATATTTTGCCCAGACAGTTGTACCATCATACACATGATTGTAACTCATGGTCTCATAGGTCATTTTGGCCTTTTATAGAAGTTAATATATCATTTCATTTCTCCTTGCACAAGGCTAGAAATGACCCTCTCTCTTTTTCTTTCATGAATAAATGTATATTAATGTATAGAAATTTTTACACCAAGTCTTCAAGGCACCAAACAAAACGGATATAACTCTCACATGAGGCCTTCTAGCTAGCCATGAAAATCTTGTCAATCACAAGTTGAAGCCAAAAGGCTACTAAAACATAACACACAAATATCATGTGTAAGCAACACAATAGGAGTACAACCCCCGTCGCTCTCTCTCTTTTTTTCTTTTTTCATAAAAGGCAATTGTATTGATTACGAAAAAAGTACAAGATTACATGATTACAAAATACTAGATGGCTCTAGGCCATTGTGCATAAAATCTAAGACATCATAATCAAAGTACAAAGGACGTAGAGTGACTAGAGGGAGGTAGAAGAAACTGCAACATGCCAAGCAAGCAAATCCCATCTAGGGAGAACATATGTTAACTCAATCAAGTCAAGCTGCCAATGAAAAAGTCCTTTCAAGCGGGCTATATGGCTCTACACTCCCGATGAAGAATGCATTCCTTATGGTCCATATATGCTAGCAGCCCTAGAAATGCAAGAAGGGAAAGAGAACTTTCATATCAGGTTGCACGGGATCCACAAACTTGGATCCTCTCTCTCTCTCTCTCTCTCTCTCTCTCTCTCTCTCTCTCTCTCTCTCTCTCTCGTGATGAAGCTGGCGTGATGTCAGATGTGTCGTAAGGCCTTGACGCGATGTACCTCGCATGATGTCAGACCTGTCATGGTGTCAAACCTGTCAGGAGGGACCTGTCGTGATGCCAAACCTGTCCGAAGGCAGTATCCCTCTGACGTGAGGCAGACCTGTCATGAAGCAGACACCTCTCTGGAGTGAAGAAGACTTGTCGTGAGCAGGAATGTACATGGCATGAGGCAGACCATGTCATTAGCACTATAGTGATGCAGAGATGTTTTGAATGCATTGACGCAGGCGTATTGTATGCAGTACTGTACTGACACAGCAATGTACTGATACAAACCCAAATGCCAATGTACTCAAATTGCAGACGTAATCAAATTGATAAGACATGAATGTACTCAAAATGACATGAATGCAGACCTGGGTGAATGTATTGATGCACTCGCTTGTGGACTAGGCAATGATGCATTGACTTTGATTTTGACCATGTCCTGGAGTATGCACTAATGCACTAACTGGGGCTGCAATTTGTATTTCTGCGGTGACTGTAAAAAATGTGAAGGCATTTGGGTTCGTAAAAGATTGCTGGCTTCCAAAATTTTAGGGAGGGGTTAGGGAAACCCTGGAAATTTGCAGGAATCACAAAAATTGCTCCGATTGGACAATACAAAGTACAAGCTGAGTGGCTTTGCAAACAGTGTGTGAGAGATGGATAATGTAGACAAATACAAGCATCAAACCGTGGAAAATGAATATCTGGGAGACGAATCCGATCAAGAACTAACACAACCATCCATGGAAGCAATGTTCAACACCCCTTCTAAGAACACACGATACAAAGACGTATGGCCATAGGGTCCGTGATCGGACCATCTCCCCAGCATTTGACAAGCATGGAAAGACCTTACACACCATGAATGAAAAGAAATACAAAGAAATTCATCTCATTATTCGCTCTGAACTACGAATTATGAGACAAGAATTGGAGAAAGAAATATGAGAGCAGGTCAAAGCCGAACTAATAGTAAATCAGAGGACAAAAATGCAAGACGTATGGCCATAGGGTCCGTGATCGGACCATCTCCCCAGCATTTGCAAGCATGGAAAGACCTTACACACCATGAATGAAAAGAAATACAAAGAAATTCATCTCATTATTCGCTCTGAACTACGAATTATGAGACAAGAATTGGAGAAAGAAATATGAGAGCAGGTCAAAGCCGAACTAATAGTAAATCAGAGGACAGAAATGCAAGACATGCAGATAAAGATTAAGAATGACTTAGAAACACAATTGCTGTCCGAAATGCACACGCTAAAAACTGAAATGCTAAAAGTAGTAGATGCCTACAAATCTGAAATCTTATAACTGGGGGAAGAATTGAATACATTAAGAAAAAAGAAATGAACATGCCAGAAGAACTACAAAAAGAGAAAGAGGCTTTGAAGGCATGTGAAAGGGAGGTTCACTCATGGGCAGAAGTGGCAAAGACAACACAGAAGCACATAGAAGAAGCAAGCCCATGGATTGAGACACTAAAAAAGAATAAGGGAACATCAGTGAACAAGACTGAAGTAATGAATGCTACCTTGGAAGAAGAGGCTAGAAGACGGACTAGGGTTTTACATGTACGGATAGTAGGATGGCAGGAGAAAAGCAGCCCACAGGAAGATGCTAAGACACTTGCTGACAAAATTGGGGCTCCAGACGTGCCTATCGTTAGTGCTTGGAGAGTGGGGAAAGAGGACCCTAAGTCCAAGGCTCTAATTCTTTGCTTTGGAGACATAGAGAAAAAAAAGGCCTTCCTCTCCAAGAGGAGAGCCCTCAAAGGTGAGAAAATTTAATTGGATGAGGATCTTACCCCAGCACAAATAGCGCATCACAGAGAACACATTCCCAAGGTATTGGAGGCTCGCAAAGAGGGAAAGTGGGCTGTTTATAGGAATGGACGAGTCATCATCACTGACAAAAGAACTTCATGACGGTACGAGGCCTATGAGACACTTCGGATGTCAATATGGAATCGTAATGGAGCCCTGCGCTTGGATGCTAGTTACTTTGAAGATAGCTTCCGAAACATACATATAGCAATGTACACAAAAACACACCAATGTAAAGGTAGCCAACTAATAGACGTGCATGGATACAGGTGGGAAAGTGCATTTCGTTCATCAGCTAGACAACCAAGAAGCACTAGGCGTTCTGGAGGTGTGGGCATACTATACCAGGAAGACCTCAAAGGGATAGTGCAAATAATGAAAAGAGATGATGATGCACGATATTTATGGATTAGGATACATGCACGAAGATCACGAGATATATTCATCGCAATATGCTACTTTCCTCCTGCAAATTCTACCTATGCCACACGAGATGGATCTCCCTTTGATGTACTCTATGAGGATATCATGAGATATGCTAGCATTGGGGACATATTATTAGTAGGAGATTTCAATGCACGCACTGGAGATAGACAGAGTGACTTTTATATGCATGACAATGCCATGTTCAAAGAGATGGACATAGATGAAATAGACCTATGTAGGAGAGCCCAGGATAAAGAAGTGAGTACCTATGGGACACACCTATTGACTTGGGGAAGTGCACATGGACTAGCCATCTTTAATGGTCTGCCACAATGGCCAAGATCTGACAATTTGACATATTGGAATCACAAAGGAGGGGCAAGTACTGTGGACTACCTGATGGGCTCACCAGCATTGATACCAAACATCCAAAATTTCAAGATATCAAAGAGGTCAATTGGCATAGCAACAGATCATGCTATTCTGACACTCATGCTCTCTTGTGTACATATGAAACATGAAACACCATGCCTCCCTAAACATCCCAAATACTACTTTACAGAAGCCAAGCATCTGGTGATGTATACTACACTCCTATACTTTGGACAGTGGGCTTTCAGTGAACCTTGGTAAAACCAAGGTGATGGTATTTAATACTACACCACAGTGGATCAAGAGATCCACACCTAAATTCACATATGGATTTGAGGAGCTGGAGTATGTAGATTCTTATACATACCTAGGAGTCTTATTCGCAAGGCCCACCTTTTCTATGTGAGAGGCAGCAGACACTAGATTGACTCGTGGATACACAGCACTAGGTGGTTTGGAGAGAATGTGCTCACAGGTGCAATTCCAAGAACCTCGTACCAAGCTATGGCTCTTCGATACACTGGTCACATCCACACTACTTTATGGAGTACAGATATGGGGGCGTAGTCTTGACCACCATAGCAGATCAGGGCGCAGTTATGATGGATAGAGGTCGATGGAGAAACCCCTAGTGTCCATGATATCTAGGATGATCAAATGTAAGGCCTTAGTGCCACATGAGATCATCAGAACCGAGTTAGCAGCTACATCGATTGTGGTAGAGGCCCTCACCCAATCGGTCGCATACATACATAGCCTATGGGACTTACCCAGCCACAGATATGCACGGTTGGCCCTTGAGTCCTCTAGGTAGCTTGCCAAAGAGGGTGATACTTCATGTTGGTATGCACAGATGTCGGCCTTGTTTGAGCTGCATGGCTTTAGCTGGACAAGTTATCCCCCTTCCAGTACTCCCTTGATGCATCATCTCTTGATCTGAGCACGTTAGAGATCCACAAGATCATCGGGATGGATCTTACCTAGTTGAATATCAGGCGGACACGGTTGATGCCAAGGCAGGAGCTAGGGACAAAGATGGCTTTCTACCGCGAGCATTTTCTTCATACTACAGATGATGGATTTATTGTTCGCCCAAGATACATGGACACCCACCTTTCCGATGGAATCAGATGTACTATTGGCTAGTTGCGCACCTCCTCACATCAGCTAGAGATTGAGACTGGCAGATATAGATCCATCCCACCAGAGGAGCGCATATGCCAGATATGCCAGTTAGAGCCAGAGACAGAGGAGCATTATATCTGCCGCTGCCCAGCATATTATGAGGTCTGTGGTCATTTCCACTGTCTCTTTAGAGATGGATTTGGACCACTATCCAGAGTCATGGATTTTACCGATCAGCGATGCCTTGGTCTCTTTCTTCTTGAGATACGACGGCTTTGTGACATGCGCCTCAAGAGTACAGCTGGTCCAAGAGATCGAGGCCCTTCACAGAGGCAGCTCACAGACTTCTTTGCAAAGGAGACTCAGAAGACTTTAATACAGTTACAGCCACAGTCCACACGAGAGCCTCTCTCACCGCCACAGTCCACACACAGACATGGAGTATTGATTGATCAAACCGTTCAGCTTAGCCGATCCAGGCATCCTAGGCCTCGGCACAGACACTTTGGACACCTTCATAGGCAATTAGAGGAGATTATTGCTCGAGCTAGAGCTAGGTTCTCCATACCCACATGAGATTATACCATTTGGAGCTCATTGTTACTAGATAGAGCTCTATGTTTTACACAGCCATAGTTTTCTTTCTTATTTTACTTTGTGCTACATATATATTTTACCCAGACAGTTGTACCATCATACACATGATTGTAACTCATGGTCTCATAGGTCATTTTGGCCTTTTGTAGACGTTAATATATAGGACATCTTAAGATGCCCACGCTCCATGAGTAGTTCCACACTGCACTTGAAGTGCATCTAGATTGTATCGATTCTGTATACCATGTTGTACCTACTCACTTAGTTCACCATAACACTAGATAGTAGCTTTACTGGGACTTGGAAAACTTCCCAAACATTTTGTATATAGCCTTTTGGTCTCATGGGCCAACTTGGCCTTTTGTAGACGTTAATATAACTTTCTTTCTTTCTTTTCTCTTTCTCTCTCTCTCCCTCCCTCCCTCCCTCCCTCCCTCTCTCTCTCTCTCTCTCTCTCTCTCTCAAAAACGTTTTTTCCACTTGCATGGCCAAGTTTTGCCAAGTGGTAGCCTTCTAATACCATTTTTCAATATTATCCAACTTATTAAATAAATTTTCAGAATATAATTCTGAAAATTAATTTAATATGGCTAGACTAATTTGTCTCCTATATATCAATCAACAATTATTGACCCTTGGACTAGCATTAATGAATTAATTAATTCCTAGTCTCTAATGTCACCAGTGACATTAGTGGCCAATAAATTGATCTAGGCCCAAATCTTGCACCAGGAACTACCTAGTACTTGTTAGCCATAACTTATTACAACTTTTGCCTTTGACATCCACTGATTTCTCATGGTCCTAAGTTCCACATGACAAAATAATTAGCTTGCACCTCATGCGTGCAAGTCACCTTTGCAGGTTTGATTATCTTTTAATCCAATACTAAGCAAAGCATTAAAAATACCACATCCTTGTGACAATAATCCACTTATTTTATTAACCATTTGATCTAGGTTCAAATCTCCGTTTTTCTACACCTATATTAAATGACCATGTGGAATCTAGAAGTTGAACCCAAGATCTTCTAATTACCATGCATTTAACTTAACCAATTGAACTACATCCTCTCTATAAATAGACATTACTATCATGATGTTATAAACAATAATGTGGTTTAGACATAGAAAATAAAGCCTATAGTCTTGAAGATTGGCCATTGTTTGGAGGATTCTATTCCAAACATTGATCATTGGCCATGTAGTTACTAGGTAAATACAGTTATTTATTTGAATATTTTATGGATACAAGCTCTACAACCCATACTTTTTGCTAGACATGTAAGAAATGTTTTTCAAACATTTCGTAAAAACAAATATTGTAGAAAACTTGTTTGAAACTCATTTCCAGCCTTGGTGTTTTTGAAACTTTTGGCTGCTATGGTCAGGGCCATTATATTGTTGTATGCTATTTTTTGTCAAACACTCTAGATATCCCATAGACACACCTGATGTCGTGAAATATGAGGGAAGGAGCCAGGAGGGACTGGATTACAATATAGCACACTTTCAATGAGATCACATGGTTGTTGAGCCTTGGAGAAGTGTTGTTGTTGGTGACACTATACTGAGAGGACAATGAGCAGAAAATGCACTACATTTAATTTCAAGGGAGATCCCACACGGTTGCCTGCAGACTATGGATCACAAAGACTAAGTACTAACACAAGGGCAATCACACAATGCAGTCAGGACCCACTGGAGCTAGAAGTGCACCACCATCTCCTCGTTGGGATCAGAAGCTGACCATAGGCCCACATGCTTTTCATATTCTCTAAGGATCCTAGAACACAGTGCAGCTTATACATGACATCTGAGTACCCCAAACCCATTGAAGCAGACCACACATACCTCTCCCTTTCCACCATAACCCCCTACCTGCCACCTGCTATATCCACTTATCATATTACTGTCGCTTCACCCATGAGTGTAGCCACACCTGCAAGGATGCCCTTTACCGTGGGCTTTATGCTATGGATCCAGAGGCACCACTAAAGGCACTTACATTACAGCTTGCTGACCTATTACACTGCTCTGCCATCATCAGTTTCTCTAATATTAGCTCAAATCAATGTGAATGTTGGAAGTACATTTTACTTGCCTCAAGAGAGTCTTGACTCCACAGTTTGTATTACCTGTTTAAAGCCGTGCCAAAGTCTGCAACCAGTGAACGTATGTATGTGCCTTTGGAGCAGCATATTCTGAAATCCAACTCTTGCCTGCAGAAAATGTGAATCTCAAGTTTGCCTGTGATCAACTGAAAATAGAGACTTGCAATGTTTCACACACAGTTTTAGACCTTCCATGAACAGTGGGATAGACAGATGGTTTACAAGGTGAGAGATCTGCACTTCCACAGTTCTTGGCATAGAGTAATTCAGCCCTGAGGCACATTAAATTCACTTTCCTTATAGCTGCCAGAATTTTCTCTTCGCACCCCATAGGTAAAACCTTAGCTTCACTAAACCAAGTACAAGAATCTAAATGGATGCTAGAATGCCTAACTATGAGACAGACTTTGATATGAAAACCTTCAGCAGGATCAGCACTTCTATTCAAGCAATAGCTGATCAACAGAAACATTAAAACTTTCCACTTCATGGTAGCATTGTGCCTACCCATGCTAATTCTCTTATTGATTTAAAGCGATAAGAATCATGCAGAGGATCTCTAGATTCACGGGAGGCAAGTGTGCAGTAAGGAGGGACTCGTCAAGGACTCCACCAGAAACAAAAAAACATGTGCTAAGACAACGGCAAGCGATAGTAAACAAAGACAATGACTCCATTATCTACATGAAGTAGTCAAGCTTAACACGGCAGTGATTAGAGCATATATAACCACCTGTCTTCCTTGCTTCTCCATATCTCGAATTCATAAATGCTTACTTTCCGAGCAGGAACATCTATATGCTCTCCACGTCTTGCCTTTTCATACAATCTTTCTCCATCAACCTGAAACCATTCAGAATCAATCCCTTCCTCTCTTAATGAGCCCATCCATTCAGACCTATGCAATAGAGAAGGACAACTCAGACCAACCCAATCTACAGGGACAATATACAAGAGGCATGTTCCCAGTTACCACCACGACTTTTCACAAACCAAAGCTTCATCCAGTAGCCACAGTCTAAAACATCTAAAAATATCCACAAATGGTTCCTATATGATTTAAAGATTCCATGCACACAACAGATTGTGAATACATTGAAATAACCTGCTTGCATAAGATAGCATTGAGCATCAAATGAAAATTTGCAAACAAAATAAGCAAAATGAAAATGTGAATTTGTTGGTGTCTGCACGCACGTGTGCCTAGTGTGTGTTAAAATGTGTCACTTACAGCAAGTGTAGCTTTTGTGATCCAAATAATTGGAGTATGTCTTGACATTGTATATGTACTATGAAGCCAGCTGTTAGGAGCTCCAACATTATTTCTTGCTCTCCTAGGGTGGGCATGACCTATTTATCCCAATGCAGGCTGGCAGCCCTAGGTGGTGGTGTACTCCGTGGCTTCTTTGCCCCATACCCCCTAGACTGCCTTGAGAGGCTTGTCCATATGATTGTTTTGTGACTTTGAGTCAGCTCCAGTTAGTACGTTGCGCAAACATACTTTTTGCATCTCAAGCTTCTTGAAAAAGAGCTTTTGTGTTGAATGAGATCTAAAATTATTATTGGCCACATAAATACTATGGAGATTTCAGTATTGCACCAATGTCCTCAAATAACTCAATTGGGCATTCCCATATGCTAGCTTTGGAAAGGTATAAATGGCCTGAAATGCTTGCTCTCTTGGATCCTGTGGATTTATGCTACCGTGTCAATCCTGCTAATTTTGAGCTTTACATTTCATGATAACCATGTATGGGCGAGACTAGATCATAGGTATCCGCTACATGTGAACCAATTTGTTGATTATGTCTGTGAAAGGTGCATTCATAGTGCTCCATTGCTCTTTGGTAATGCTCCTTTATGATTGGGTCTCTTATTTGGCATGGAAATGGGTGAAGTCCCATTATCCCACATGTCTTTTGATCGTAAATAATGCTTATAGTGAGCATGATACTTTTTGTGGTATGGTTCAAATAGCAGTGATACCTTTCCATGATTAGGTATTATAAAGATGTAGACACTGCTTGGCTTTCATTTCATATAACTGGTTTGCTGTAGTAAATTATGGTTTGCATGCTGAATCAAAAGATGTACTAGTTTGGACTCGCCAAAGATGGTATTTGAGCCAATAGACATCAACTGAGCATCAGCATCTTACTCCAATTTTAGACAGTTCTTCAGTAAACTAAAGAAATGCTATAAGGAACAACAAGGGTTGGGGACAAGAGTTGCACCTCTTTATTTGGGAGCATTCTAGCTCCACAGATGTGAGTCTCTTGTTTTCTGAACTTCAGTTTGGTTTCACTGTGCTTGAAAGTTTATGTTTTGCTACCCTTTAGTTTCACTGAGGGTCAGTTTCATTCCGACTTGATAGTCTCATGTCTGAGTGAATCAGTTATGCAAGGTTGCAACTTGTCCTCTAAGCTCTATGCTTTGTGTGATTGCCACTTTTCAACAGTTGTCCTATCATGATCATCTTGTTGCACCTAATCAACTCCATGGGCTGCAACTTCCAATTGGTTCCACTTTTGTGGCTCTAGCATGTGTCCATGATTATTTTCTGATCACTAGATATGAACAAAAGAATCTTTCCCATGTAATAAAAACTTTTGCATTGGCTGCAAATATGTGGGTTAATTCAGAAAATCCATACTGCTTTGCATGAATATCAAGGATTGGCATCTACTGCAGACATTTGGCTAGAATACTAATACCTGGACATTTGTCTTATTTTATTTGCTGGAATGCTTTCCCTCTCAATCAAATGTCAAGTCAGACATTGGATAAATTAAGTATCAAATGTGACCACTAGAAGCTATCAGCTCAGCCATTGCATATTAGACTAACAGGAGTAAATCTATCATCATGCCCACATAAAGCTTTTCCTAGCTTTGATTCTGGGGACCAAAGATAAGTTTTGTTATGTCCATGGCAATGGGGGTTTTATGGAAAACTAAGAAACATAAAATAGGTGTCAGATTTCTGACTATGAAAAGATCTGTTCCCTGAAATCCATGGTAGATTGAAGGCCCTTAACATTCACTATCATGTATTGGCATGCCAATTAGCTTTATTGCAGAAATTTGCTAATGGACAACCACCTTCGGCTAAAATGTTGGTTGCCTTTATGCACAATTCCTCGCGTGAATCTGTTTGGTAACTGGATCATTCTAGAAAGGTTTCGATTTTGGGACACTTTCAAGGTTCCACTCTTGTCTCTTTTCACCGAAAATCTACTTATAGTTGGAATGAAGTTTTTTCTCACATCAAATGGACAGATACGAGTGATGCTTGGTATGTTGAATAATCCAAGGCTGTAAGTGTAGAACAATGTACATTATTTTGCCTATATGCAATGCTCCAATCCTGCAATCTATCATCAACAAAATTATAAGAGCACCTGAGCTGGGGAGTTTACTAGCCATTTAACTTTCAGAGAGAAATTTTCAAAACGTTGAAACAACAATTTGTCTTATAACTATCAAGCATCAGAGACTATGACAGGAGATTTAACCAGCCTACCTTCCCTCACTGCCTATAAAATGGATAAAAAGAGAAGTCGAATAAAGTCTGAAGTCTAAGACAAGGCTCCCTGGGTATATAGTTGGAGCATGTAAAATTGGCATGTACTTTTGCACATATAAACATTATACCCAGTTAAGCTGCATATTGGCCAGTTTCATTCCAGGAAGGAGTAGCAAAGAACCTTAATAGCAGAGAACATTGGAGGAATTTGTAATATGTCTCCCATAAAGGCTTCTTTGACAATTTGGATGGAGTTATCTGTGATATGATCCCATGGTTTTCTTTGATTTACCTGCATGTAAAGCACATGAAAGTCAGAATTGGCATCTTACAAACTTTAGGAAGAACTTGTTGTGAAGACTAAAGCATGAAACCACAAACATTAGAGGGTAGATACATAGGAGCAACTACATGTTAGGACTAGATTATAACCCAATATAAAGTTGTCTGGAATTTTTTTAATCAACTGGTGCTTTGAAGTGTAAATCATAAGTTTCAATGAACTCTTATACAGTTCCATCAAACTCATGTATCACATTTTAATATTTTTATGATATTGTAGCATTCTTTAAAACACTTGCGTGTTTCAAACATGATTGTTAAAATTCGATATCAATAAAGGCTTCACATCAGTATAATTGTCTTGTGATTCCTTTAACGATGTAACCACACAACTGTGACTAAGAAGATGACCCAATCTAAGGTGTGCACTTTGGGTAGGGAGCACCCATGAGACTGTACACTAGTAATAGCCACCAAAAGGCTAGATTCTTGGCCAATGAGCACATCATATAGACCACCACCTACTGAATGATCCCTGCAACAAATGGAGGTGTGAGATTTTCAAGGGGAGTAACCCCAACAGAGGATTCATTGTTTATTAAGCTGGGTGAGCCAACATTGAGTTAATCCTAGCACCACGTTTCAATTCACCAGTGAACTAAGGAGGTGGATTTTGAGAAGCACATATACGATGAATAGAATCATCTGTTTCAAATAAGCCTTGGTGGAGTAAATTGCATACTTGTTTGTGCATGTGGACACAAGAATGTTACACCATCAAATCCTGGCATTCGGATTCATTTCAACAGCAAACTTAACAGGTGGAGTTTCCAGCATCACCTGTATGATAGATCTGCCTTTTTGGAATCAGCCTTGGTTGTGGGACGAATTGCATACTTATTTCTACATGTGGACATAAGAATGTAAACTATTGAATCTCATATTGATATATTTTGCAAGGTCTCACCACTATATATGAAATACCATTACTCTGTGAGGAAGCCAAATTCCAAGGATACAAAACTATACTCTCATCAAAGATCCTTTGTAACATTCTTCCCAAGATACCAACTGCCAAGACATTACAGACCTCTAACCCCAAGCAACAAAGATAGCTTGAACCATGCATCTCCCTCCGTGGCTAATAGATTCTGTCATCTAGATTCACCAGGCCATCTGTTTAACTCGTCTCTTTCCATGATGGCATGCTTTTCTTGAAGCCATTGGGGACCAAAAGTATTGAAAGTTGCTATATCATACCCATCAGCATGATTACACTTACAGCAATCCTCCAGGTTTGAACATGCCACTTTGGGGTTTAAATGTTTTTTACCACACTCATGCACCAGATAACACTAATCCTGAGGTTTCAAAACAGACTCTGAACATCTGGAATAAAAACCATAGCAGCCAAAAACTCGATAGAAAAAAATAAAGGCCAAGGCCTACAGCTTGATTTACCTCCCACATGAAAGTAGGCATAACTACTCATCAAAGGCAGAACCAAAAGATAAGTGTTCTAGCCTATAGATCTGGATTGAGAAGCAACCTACAAATGTACTCTGCACACAGAAGCACAAGCAACAGTCTGCAAGGCTTCCAGTTATTTTAAGGAGGCAAGAATTGTAAGTTTAAGAAGTGGAAAGAGCTCTGGGAAGGTTTAGCTATCATAGAAACTTCGAGACTTGCAAGACTCATGCACCTAGTGAAGCCACTTTACTACTTGAAAGAAGAATCTGCAGACTGGTCCAGTGGTTGATGTTGAATGAGGACATGTCATATTGTTACTTAGTCAAACTCTTTCAGTCTACCTAGCCAGTTAGATGTTGCAAAAGGCTGCACGTTCTTTCCTACCGTCTCGCAAACTCTAGTCAACCTGCAATATCTACTTTCACAAGCTACTTCTTTGGCCAGAAAGTTTCTGCTTAAAGTCCCATCATCCTTATAATTGTTGGTTCGTAAAATCCCACAGCCCTTACAATTATCAGTTCTTAAAATCTCATAGACCTTATGATTGTTCTTCATGCCTACACACTGCATCCAACAACATACTGCACAAGGCCTCTGGTGACTCATTGCATACGCCACGAAGTCTTCTTCGAGCTGTAATGCTTTGATGATGATAACTTCAACAAGCATCAAATTGCAAAATTCATGCTAGTAAAACTTACAGGTGAGTCAGCATCGCAAGAAGCTGTTGCTTCTCCCAATCGTAATGTCCCAGTGTAAACTTTGGAGAGGGCTTGATAACTGCACGTTTTTTTAAAAAAGAAACAGATTACAATCTGTCATTCTAAATTCAAATCAAGAATTCCCTGGGCTAACATCAAACACTTTCAATTACTCGACTGCATGCTTTTCTTGAACTATCAAGAAAAATATGATAATACTTTGAAGGTCCAAATACAACCATTGTTTAGTCACTCACAAACTGCTTTGACAGAAATCCTGCCAAAACCACAACAATCACCGCTTTCCACAATAGATGCTTACTCTAACAAATCTAACAAACATGCAATAAGCTATATATAAAAACACAAACACATGTATGTAGACCTGCATAGCCAGTAACAGGTAGCAGTAATGACCAACTTGATAGCGGAAACAGCTAGTATGAATGATGCCCTTGTTTGTTAAAGCCATCCAAAATCTAGCATTGCTCATGTCAATAACCGTATTTTGCTCTGGCATGCTGTAAAATTGTAAAAAAGTCATGGTAGAAGCAGCTTCTTACTAAATGATTCTTTCTTTTCACTTCACTGGTATAAATTTTGGCAGGTGAGTGTCCAATGGCAAGTAACTTGTACTATGAGACCCAAGGAAACACCTTTCATGACGTACAGTGTGCTCTTCCCATCCTAGTATTCTGTTCTTGTGTATGTTCTGTCACTTTGTTACATTTCTGCTACTAAAGTTGAATGTTCTACAATTAAGGGTACTAAATTATTTGTCACACAAAAATTGCCAAGTACGTTCTGAGACTAGCATCTATGAAGATAATACCATGTGATTCCCGCACAAGGCAGGTTGTTCAAACAAGTGCTTTTTTTTCAAATAAGAGAATGTTCTATTAATAACACCTCAAAGAAAATCCCTGAATAAAATACATAGTACAAAGAACCCTGCATAGAATAGCTAAGTGGATCGCAAATATTTGCTGAGCTAAAATGCTAGACCATGAGGGGGTTGGTGTGCAAAAAGGTACCAGAGGCCCATGCGCAACATGAAGGGACTTGCTAGGATCAAGATAGAGTACAAGGCAGACTGAGTGCAAAGAGAAGAGTGAGTTTAAGGAGTGAGTGCATGACACAATCCGTATTTTGGTACAATGACAAGTGTACCACTTTAGGTTTAGATAATATAAAGTACAAGAGTGTAGGGGTGCGTTCACACCCGAACACAATAAAAGGCACGGTGAGCCTTTATTCCCAACAACCTCTCACCTAAAGGCAACATGCCTGAAGGTAGAGAAAAAGAATCAGCTAAGTCTATGTATGTACAAAGCTGAAATACACATATACTATCCAACCCCCATCATCCTGCGGCAATGAGCAAACCGCTCTGCTGGAAGACCCTCCGTGAGAAGGTCTACAAGGTTATCATCTATATGTACCTTGACAAGCTCAATGCTCTTGCTGTCAGGTAAATCCCTGATAAAATGATACTTCACATATATGTGCTTTGTCTTTGTGTGAAAGACAAGATTCCATGCTAGCATGTAGCACTCTGACTGTCACAATGAAGAATACGAACCTCTGTAATGCCAAGCTCTCTCACCAGACGTGAAAGCCATAAAGCCTCTTTGTATGCCTCAATGGTAGCCACATACTCTACCTCTGTAGTAGACAATGCAACACACTTTTGTAGCCTAGATATCCAAGAGACTGCTCCACCTATGAACGTGAACACATATCCTGAAGTAGACTTCCTGCAATCAGGATGACCAGCATAGTCTGCATCTATGAAGCCAACAACAGATGACTTCTACTTGCCAAAGTAAATACACAAATCATTTGTGCCCTTAAGGTATCTCATGATACCCTTCACTGCTTCCCAGTGCTTTTTGCCAAGATATGCCATGTATCAACTAACCACTCCCACCGCAAATGCAATGTCACAACATGTAGCAACCATAGTGTACATCAAGCTACCAACAGCGGAAGCATAAGGTATCTTGGCCATTTCAACCTTTCCATCATCAAATGTGGGGTTGTCATCTCCACTAAGTTTCACATATGGAGAAAATGGTACACCAATGGCTTCCCCCTCCATATTGAAACGCTGCAAAACCTTAGTGACATACTCTTGCTGTGACAGATAAAGAAGACCCTTCGACCTGTCCCTAAGTATAGACATGCCAAGAATGTGATTGGCCTCACCAAGATCCTTCACATCAAAGCTATTGTGTAAACTCTGCTTCAAGGAGTCCAAGGCATGAACATCCTTGCCTACAATCAACATGTCATCCACATAATCTGCATTTTTTCACACTCCTTTGCAGGCTGGCTGCCCTTTTTCTCAGCCTTGTTGTCTTCAGTGTTTTTGTTTTTGCCTCTCTTTCTTCAATTGAAAACGGACCCGTTTGTAGTGCCCTTTCTTGCCACAATGATGGCACTCTACATTTTTGCCACGAGACTTGGTGGGTGCTCTATTTTCAAAATTGCCCTTTTGCTAAAATTTCCATGTAGTGTGCAATGCATTAGAAGACTTGTTTGCTGAATTATTTTGCATGTTGAGTTCTTCCATCAGCAAAGAACTCTCCACATCACAATATAACAGCTGAGTATTTGAGTTTCTCAAAGCTTTCCTGAAAGTATCCCAACTTTCAAGCAAAGTGCATAGCAAGAAAGTAGCCTTGAACTCATCATCAATATGAAAATCCAAAGCAATCAATTGACTGAAAATTGAGTTGAACTTGTTTAAATGTAAAGACATGGATGTACCTTCTTTCATGCAAAAGTCCATTAACTTTTTCAACCACTAAACCTCGCTGGCTGCACTTTTCTGAGCATATACAATTCTTCAAGCCTTTGCCACATTGCATATGCTGAATTCAACTTCTCAATGTTAAAGAGCAAGTTGTCTGACACTGAGAACTCAATGGTAGAGCGTGCAAGCTCATCCAAATCATCCCACTCGTCTTGTTCCATATTTGCTGGTTTTATTCCCTTTGTTTTCATGGGCTTCACCTGCTTCTTCTGCACCAAGACATTGTAGCACTATTTTTGCCATATTGCAAAATTATGTGCAGCCTCGAGCTTCTTGATGTGCAAAATATTGCTGCTGTCACTGTTTCTAGCCATAGTCTGCAGTACTAAATTAACTCAAAAGCCACCAAATGCAAGCCCAAATGTTACACAAGTAACCACAGTACACTGCAAGTACCAACCAGCAATGAAAATCCAGAGATTGCAGAAATTTCAGATCTGCAAATAGATTTTCAGAATTAGAGTGTGTCTGTTGCTGCACTTCACAAGCAATTACTGACACATTTAGAGACCAAGGCACCAATTACATGTGAAATCCCCAAAATTTGACTTCAATTTCTGCTCCCAAAGCATTCCCGGGCACAAATTGACAATTTCAGTAAAAAGCCCCAATTTTCAGAAGGAAATCCATCCACATCAATACATGTACCTAGGTGCATATACCAGGTAGTGTTGCACAAATTGAAGGAATTTTGCAAAAGCCCCAATTTTCTTGTGTCCAGTGTGCACAAAATTCAGTGAAACTGAAGAAATTTCACTAAAATGTGAAAAGCCCCAAAAATTATCGGATAAATGTGCACCAAATGTGCAATTTTTGAGTCAAATTCTCTTATCCTACATCAAAGTCCCCAAATCCGGGAAAACCCCAAATTTTTGAGTCAAAATTGCACACTATGCTTGTGCATATGAATGCCCGAGAAAAGAGAAGAAGGGAAAATTTCAAAAACTAAAGAAAAGAACGAGGAAGCACAGGCCTGCGTGCCATTGACCAGGACCCGTCTCCCACCAGACTTGCGCTCATGACGCCCATGACTCCTGCCTTTCCCCTAACCTGCCGTGTCAACCTAGCACAACTCATGCCGCCTGACCACCGTGTCGCCCGTGACTCCTACCTTCCGCCTAACAAGCCCGTCGATTGCGATGTTGCTTGCTCGCTTGCTTGCTCATGCAACCCGTTAGCTGCTTTTGTGACAGCTCACCAACTCATCTGCTCCTCGCTCTGATACCAGTTTGAAGGCACTTGCTAGGATCGAGACGGAGTACAAGGCAAACTGAGTGCAAAGAGAAGAGCGAGTTGAAGGAGTGAATGCACGACACAATCTGTATTTTAGTACAATGATAGGTGTACCACTTTCGGTTTAGATAATATATAAAGTACAAGAGTGTAGGGATGTGTTCACACCTGAACACAGTAAAAGGAACGGTGAGCCTTTATTCCCAACACAAGAAGGTATGTCTCAAATCCTCATCATCCTCTTAGAGGCTCCTCAATACTCCTCTCAAGTGTAGATGAAGTTTGATCCAAGGTTCCTTGGGTGCTCCTCATGAAGGGATTTTGAATTGTCTCTAGATAGGTCCTCAACAAATAGTGCTCTGAATCAAAGGATGGTCTCCCTGAGTCCTGGTGTCTCCAAGAGAAAAAGAACAAGGCATTTCTAGTCAATTTTGTCCATGACTCTCAATAGTGGTCCAAATCCATCCCCGAACAGACAACGTAAGTGGTCCTAAAGCTCAGAGTACACTGGGCATTTGCATTTCAACCATTCAAAACATGTGACCAATCCAATAGAGATATCCCCTCCTTCTACATAGACCCCAAATGTTCCAATAAGGATTGCAAATGCTGAAATTCAGCTCGAAACGAAGATGCATGCCAAATATCATATAGTCAAAACAAAGCACATGCATTATCCCTAAATATAAGCCATACATCTACACCATTGGACAGAGCCTGCATGCCAAATGAAGCAATTAGTTACTAAATGTATCCCAAAAACTTATCAGGCAGCAGCAGAAAAGACTGATTCAAATGTAGAGGCAAACGATCAAGCACAACCTTGAAGGCATGCACTGGTAGATGAGTCATTCCCAAAACCAAGGAATAATGATTAGAAAGAACATGTTGTCTCTCCACCCACATGTATAAGAGATCTTGAAGGAGAGATTGAACTAGAGCTTGATTCTGAGATAACTCAATTATAGGAGAACTTGATTCCAAGACAATGCTCATAAGAGCATGGCTTGATTGCAAGGCAAGTCTCGATACAAGACAAGAGTAGAACAAGTCAAGAACTTGAAGAGGACTTAGCTCGCAGGTGCCTCACAACTGATGTGGGCAAGATTGAAGGGTAGCTCATGACTCCTATTTATACTATAGCCTAGGGAGGTTAAGGGGGACACATGCCATTTGCAAGAGGATGCCACATAGCATGACATGCATGCTGACACATGGTATGACATGCATGTTGACACATGGCATGCTAACTTTAGTGATGACATAAGTGATGATGTAGATGTTTTCTAGAATGTTCTTGAATGTTCTAGAATCTTCATGAAACGAGGGTCTGTCCTAGCTCGCATATGGGCTGCCCTTGCATGACTGTTTGTTACATTATTCCCCTTCCACCACTGAGTTTCATAAGGGGCGATGGTTTGTTGTTGAATAGACCTTTGCTTGGTTGGGTGTTGAAGATGAAATTCACGAACCTTAACAAGGGCTCTTTGAAGATGCAAAGTAGGCGTCCATCTTCACTCACTTGCATCATAGCCCTTCCAATGGACAAGATACAGTAATGTGCCTCTTGAAATTCTTGAATTGAGGATTTTGTCTACCTCATATTCCTGGTGATCTTCAATTATGATTTGAGGCGATGGCTTTGGTAAATCTGGGGATACTAGATGTATGGCATGGCTCCAAGATGGAAACATGGAATACAAAATGGATTTTCATGGACTGGCGAAGCTAGAGATGATAGGTGACTTGATTTACTTGGCCAAGAATCTTGAAGGGCCAAGTTGTTAATAATCTAGTTTGTGGAAGGGGCGAGAAGAACATAGATCACGTTGAAGAAACCAAACTAGATCTCCAATTTTGCACAATGGATGTTGCATGTGAAGCAAATTTGCATTTCTTTTATATATCTCTTGAGCTTGTTTGATTTGTGCTTAAAACTCTTTATGAATATCAAAGAGATGTTGAGCTAAGTGTGCAGCAGTTGGATTTTTCTCTTGTGATCTAACATGATTGCTTATCCTTGGGTGTTGACCGTAGTTAGCAGAGAGCTTGAAAGAGAAATTGAACCAAAACTTGATTGCGAGGTGACTAGATTACAAGAGAATGCTCACAAGAGCATGGCTTGATTACAAGACAAGACTCGATACAAGACAAGACTAGAATACGACAAAAATTAGAAGAGGACTTACCCGCTCGTAGGAGCCTCACAACTAGTGTTGCCAAGATTGAAGGGCTTGTAGCCTATGACTCCTATTTATACTATAGCTTAGGGAGGTTAAGGGAGACACATGTCGTTACAAGAGCATGCCAAATGGCATGACATGCACATTGACACATGGCATGACATGCATACTGACACATGGTATGTTGACATCAGCAATGATGTATATATTTTCTAGGATGCTTGAGAATCTTCTAGAATCTTCATGGAGTCAAGGGCCCTCCCAACTTGCCTGCATATGAACCAAGGATTGTCCTTGCTTGAACGTTCGTTATTGTTAGGGTCTAGAACATCTAGATTGGCTAAGTTGGATCACTCGATCAATTAGTGTACCTCGTGCAGGTGTAGATTGTGGATGTGTTAGGGTCTCCTCAATGCTCCTCTTGAATCTAGATTGAGATTGGAATTTTTTTGAAGCCTCTTGGACCTCCCCCATATAGAAATTTGTAAGTTGCCTCTAGAAAGGTCCTTGGGATCCTAAGGCTCTTGCTCCTAAGGAGTGTGTCTCTAACCCGTTGTATCGCAAGGAGAAAGAGGCCAAGACATTGCTAATCAATGTAATCTATCTCTCGATTCAATCCACAAATTCAAGAAGGGGGAGAATGGATGGTCATGAGCATTAGGCATGGGATGTTTTTGCAACCTTGCCATTAAAACAAGACATGTGGTCTTGGCTCCATCCTTTTGAGTTTGGATGTACATACTGATCTCTTCAGCATTTGGACACTTAGGCTAGACTAGACAAGATGGTATCTTTACCAAAGTGATTCCTTTCTTCTAGCCGTGATGCATATAACGATATAGATGAGCCCCATGTACCTCTATGATATTACTAGTCTTATTCCATGCACATTAGGCTTCATCACTCCTGATTGTATTATCACTCATACATTTGAGGATGCACAAATCATTGCTCCACCTACAGCCAAGGCTCATGCACCTCCATGATATTACTAGTCTTGGCCCATGTACATTAAGCTTCATCACTCCCGATTGTATCAACTAGGGCTTTCTATCAACTGTTAACTCTGTAGTCTTTAGCTTTCTCTTACTACTTATTTATATGTACTGTTCTTTTTCAAACGGTTGTATCATGGAACAAATTGTTGTAGCTCATGCTCTCATAGGTCACTTTGGCCTTTTGCACACGTTTATAAATCATTTCATTTCATCTCTTTTTTTTTCGTAAAAGGTAATTGTATTAATTACGAAAAAAATACAGGTTTACTTGATTACAAGATACATGATGACACTAAGCCATCATGTGAAAAGGTTCCAGTACTAAGAGTTACAAAGTCATGGCAAAGACGCAGAGGAAATTGCCATATGCCAGGGACGTAAGTCCTCCCGAGAGAGTATGTTAGAATGCTGAAGAAGATCTATCTGCCAATACAAGAGACCCTTAAGCCTAGCAATATGCCGCTGAACATTACAGGCGGAATCAAAAAGAAAAGCATTCTGAATGGTCCAGTTATGCCAACAGCCCCAATATCGAAGAAAGTGAAACACGAGCTTCATATGTGGCCGTGTCGGTGTTGGGTATTTGGGCTGCACAAAGACCCAATCAAAGGGCCTTAGCGAGAAACCAACCACCACTCGCCAAACGGCTGACAAAAACGACCAGATTTTCTTAGCGATGGGGCAAGAAATAAATCGGTGACGGGCAGATTCCACACTGGTGGTGCAAAAGAAACAGTTGCCGTTGGAGATTCGTCTCTTGGAAAGAGCTGAAGCAAGCGGAAGACCCCCAATCATCACCCTCCAAAGAAAGACCTTATATTTGAAGGGTGTCTTGTTCAACCACCCCTCCATCACAATTGCCCTCCACCATGACCGGGATTTACACAATCCCCATAGAGCATTAGCTTTAGTAACCAGCCATTGATGATCTTTAATCAGAAGATGATAGACCTGGCCTGGTTAGCGAAAGCTTTGCCTAAACTCAGCCGGCCTTCAAAGTCCCAATCCTGCCAGGGACAATCCGAAGCAAGGGCAAGAAACGGTTGTCTGCTCTGGAGTACCATCAAAAGATGTTCCCATAAATGCCTGTATCCACGAGGGATCCTGAAAATTCTCCTGGATGTACGAAAAGATATTAACACATTGCGACTGGCAAGGGTGGCATCCGCGACTGAAGTTAAGCCCAAACGTGCCATACGGTTGAATTGTGGTCGAAGCTCTTGTTTACCTTCCCATGAAAGTAACTGCGAGACTGCTAGCAATTCCAATTGAAAAGAATTAGCAGCTAAGCGATCCTCCGCCGGATGCCACTGAGCCTTCTGGAGGACCAGTTTCCAGGAACATACCAAATGGGCAAGCAGTGATGAAGAAGAACTGGAGAGCCGAGAATTGGCATTAAGAACATGCCACCAAGAACTCCGGATTTGGGTATTACCATGCCGAAGCCCATGCTCCTCAAGGAAATAACGGGCTATAACGAACCACACATGATGATCCGAGCACATGGCGCGGAAAAGAGACCAACAGAGTGCCAGCATGTGAGTTTGGGCATCCAAAATAGCTCCTCCTCCCATGCATTCGGGGGTGCACGCATGCGACCAAGAAATCCAGGAAATGCTTGCATGCAAGGAATCCTTCTTCCATAGCATGAAACGAATAGACTGAATCAGAGCATTCAGAGTAGTAGTAGTCCAAGGCAGCAAGGGCAAGAAATATGTCAGCATTGGCAACATAATTGTCTGGGCTACTTTGAGGCGAACATGGAAGGGCCAGGCCTGAGACTTCCAATACAGAAACTTAGCCGCCAGTTTCTGAGAAATCCACTGTAGAAGCTGCTTTGGGGGAACATCAACACCCAAGGGGCACCCAAGATGCCTGGCAATGGAGCCACGAAGCACAACCATACCCTGCCAATTCAATGACTGCAAATCCAACTCCGTGCAGCTGAGAATGGCTGATTTCAATGCATTGATGCGAAGACCGGAAAGGAGAGCAACACGGTGCGTCTCAGATTTCAACAGCACCTCAAAAAAACCTCGGGGCCCAACAAAAATATCTTCAACACATTCCCCTTGTAGCAGACTGTGCAGCCACTGGCGAATACAGGAAAGCTGGGGGATTCTACCAGTGAAGAAGAGTATCACAGCGCGATCATAAAATACTGAAAAGAAGCACAAGACAGATTTCGGGTCCACAGTGGCTTCCAGAACATCTTTCGGTGCAGAGTCAGAAAAGACTTCCTGATTATGTTGAACATAATCACCAAGCAGAGTGTTGGCAAACTCCAACAAATACTCCCAGTCAACATCCTGAGAGTCCGCAGAATCTGAAGCAACCTGAGCATAGGAATGATCCTGACGATCCATTGTCTCTTCCGAAGTATGCTTGGTGCGTTTGCCTGCAGGCTGAAAGTCAGGACTAGGGGGCATCTCTTCAGTGCATGGAACCATATCCTCAGGTTCCTCGGTATCAGAGTCCGGACCAAGCGCTGCCACCGTTTGGTCTATAAAATCCAAATCCAAACCAGCCATATTGTATCACTGCGTATGCCGATCAGAGGCTGAGTGAAGATCTCACGGGAGGCAGGAATGCGCAGGCCGCTCTCCCTCTTTCTCAGGCAAAACGGACCCGGCACGAGATTGACGAAGGGGCTTGGGAAGCGCACGCGCAGAAACAGACGGCCACTGTGCAGAGAAGGCACGTCCACAGGCAGAGAAGGGCTCGTTCCCTTTGTTGGCTCACGCTGTCACGCGCTCTGTGTAGCAACCTGGGTGTGACGGGCTACTTCCCCTTGGTGGCACGTCCGTCGGCAGGGAACAGGAGGCCTCTTTCCCGTGCTCGCTCAGGCTCTTGCTCCCGCTGTTCGCTATTGCTCTCTTTCTCTCTCTCTCTCTCATGTTCTCTGTGATATGAGTATGCTCAGACGAATGTTCTCTCTGATACAGACATGACCGATCATATTGTTGTAATGATGTATGCGTGACCACTTTGAGCGTGAGATGCAAAAGTGACCTGTCCTGCCTTGCTGCCATGGTCAGCACCTGTAGCAAGGGAAAATGTCCTATGACCAGTGACGAATAATGTGACCTGTGATGAAATGGAATGACCTGGTGACAAAATACTATGACCTACAACAAAATGCTAGCGCAACTGACTATTGTCTGAATGTTGGCACGAATGAATACTATGAATGCTCTGATCGTAATGAAATGAGATGCATAAGTACTGAAAGCCTCACGCTATGACTGAATGCTTAGACAGAGTAGAATACTGTGAATGCTGTCATGACAGAGTGACTGGAACTAACGCACTTGGAAGAACATACACAATTAGAAAATCATATGCTATATGATACTCAGCAGTAGTGCAACAGACTGGGATCACGTCTGCTGGCCATCTGCAGTCTCCCCGTACAATGAGAGTGTTGCAGTGAGTGACAAGAATGCAGTCACTGCGATTTGATGACTGACTTGATACAGTGATAGTGATGGGTCATTCTCTCCGTGATGTGATGCTGGCGCTGGAACAGTGATTAATTGTCGTGAAAGTGACACTGCTTGTTGTGAGGGTAACTCGGACAGTGACGGCAACTGCTGAGTGTCTTTGGGGCCATGGTGACCTACTAGTCTGATCTAACATGTATAAAGTACAAGCTGAGTGGCTTGGCACATAGTGTACGATTGCAATCAATTATGGGGATAGATAATGCAAACTAATATAAGCATCAAACTGTGGAAAATGAATATTTGGGAGATCTATCTGATCAAGAATTGACACAACCATCCATGGAAGCAATGTTCAACAACCCTTCTAAGAACACACAGTACAAGACGTATGGCCGTAGGGTCCGTGATTTGGACCGTCTCCCCAGGATCTGACAAGCATGGAAAGACCTCGTGCACCATGAATGAAAGGAAGTACAAAGAAATTCATCCTATGATTCACTTTGAACTATGAATTATGAAACAAGAATTGGAAAAAGAAGTGAGCTGAACTAATAACAGACCACAAGGCAGAAATGCAAGATATGCAAATAAAGATTAAGAATGAATTGCAAGCATAATAATGTCTGAAATGCACACGATGAAAACTGAAATGCAAAAAGTGGTAGATGCTTGCAAATCTGACATCTTGGAATTGAGGGAAGAATTGAATACATTTACCAAAAAAGAAATAAATGTGCAAGACGAACTACAAAAAGAGAAAGAGGCACTAAAGGCATGTGAAAGGGAGGTTCACTCATGGGTAAAAGTGGCAAAGGCAACAAAGAAGCAAATAGAAGCCCATGGGTTGAGGTAGTAAAAAAAGATAGGGAGACAATCCAATCATGGACCCTATGGCCATATGTCTTGTACCGTGTGTTCTTAGAAGGGTTGTTGAACATTGCTTCCATGGATGGTTGTGTCAATTCTTGATCAGATTGATCTCCCAAACGTTCATTTTCCATAGTTTGATGCTTATATTTATTTGCATTATCTATCTCCATAATTAATTGCAATCACACACTATGTGCCAAGCCACTCAGCTTGTACTTTATACACGTCAGATCAGACCAATAGGTCACCATGGCCCCAAAGGCGTGAACAAGTAGTATCACTTTCACAACAATCAATCACTGTTCCAATGCCAACATCACATCCTGGAGAGAATGACCTATCACTATCACTGCATCAAGTTAGTCATCAAATCCCAATCACCGCATTCATATCACTCATTGCAACATTGTCATTGTATGGGGAGGCTACAGATGGCCAGCAAACATGCGATCTCGGTCTGTTGACATTATATGTGGAAACTCCAACAGTCACAATATGATCGGTCTTCCCTTATTCAAATGTCATGAAAAAAATAAAGAATGAAGTAACAGTGATGGGCGCCGGCCACCTGTAGTGTACACGTGTGCGAGTACTATCAGTATAATGAAAACATAGGCAGTAAGGCACAGGTGCCTTTACCCCCAACAACTGCCCACGTAAAAGCAAAAGCGACCCTAGTGAGGAGAGAACAAGAAAAAAGTGACAAAGTACAAACATACATAAAGTACAACAAGATGAGGAAAGACATCATCTCATCCAACGCCCATTAGCATCCTAAGGCAAAACCTCGTCCAAAAAGGTAGATAATACTGCAAATGAGTTTAAGTCCCTACACTTTCCTTCGGAAGTGGAGGGATCATATCCTTGTTTTGCAGCAGTCCTTGGGTATTGGAGATCCCAAGGGGTGATCACTTTACCACGGTGATTAAAAGCAAGTTGCACAGGAGGGTCTGGCAAATAGTCGGGAGAGGGCTTTAGACCACGGGATTTTTTAGGGCCCATAGAGACTACGACATTAGCAACACATACTGACAATGTGTTATCTTTGCAATGCACATAAGTACATAAGGGGTCTTGTGAAGTACTCAGCATAGATGCTTCCGAGTGCACATTTGACTTTTTTCGGTTTTTGGCATGAACATCAACCCAATCCCAATCAAGTATATCCAAAGGCTGCATAGGTTGTTTCCCTTTATCCAGAATAGGGCGCATTGGGGCCTCATTTGCTTGAGGGCCATAGAGCAAAGGACCATCATGAACTAATGAAGCCAAACCCCCCTCCACGGTAGTGGTATTTTCTGGATATTCAGCCATGAAATGCTCCAATTGTCCACATGAAAAACAATAACCTATAAAAGTTCCCCACTTCCAAGATAGTGCAATGAAGGCATTCCAAGACAATTCAAGTGCAGCCAGTTGGGCCTTTTGCAAGCGGTATCCAACAGCCTGCCCAAACGGTTGCAATTGGCAACCCGCAAGCTAGGGGAACCAATACCATGACAATCGCTCCCATAGCATCCTTAAGCAACGGCCAATAGACTACAAGACAGCATTCAACTTCAACCCATACGAGGCATTCCTACTACAACAACCATTGGAAGTCCGCCAACAATCTCCAAGCCACTACATGCACTAGACGTTTGTCACCAAAGGTCATCCCAAGCACTCGTCGAATTGGGCAATATCTCATACAAGCCTCGTGGGCCAACAAATATTTTCTCTACACAGTCACCCTACAAAATGGAGTTTAACCATTGGTACATCCAGGAGAGCACTAGAATCCTACAAGCGAAAAAGAGGATGACCCCTCTTTCATAGAAGGATGAAAAAGAGCACAGGACCATCTTGGTATCCAGAGTAGCATCCAAAACATTCTCTTTATCCTAGGCTAGAAAGATTTCGTGATTCTGTTGAACATATTTACCTAACTATGTATTGGCAAATTCCAAGAACTATTCACATTTCAAGTCCTGGGACTCCTCAACCACAAAAGTCACCTACATGTAAGAATAAGCACCATGCTCAAATTGTGGAGACGCTTGAGAATCGGCCATAACATCATCAAGGTATGCTCATTCCATTCCATCACTACATCAGATACACGTTTACTGCATTTAACAAGAGATTGCACATCAGTGTAGGGGTGGACATCAAAACAAGAGGCAACCATCTCCATACAAGGACCCATTTCTTACCACTCTTCATCATCCAAATAAGGCCCCAAGGCATCCACTATCTGATCTACGAAGACCGTGTTGAGCTTTGCCATGGTGCAAGATGACGCAAAGGACATAGTCTAGACTACTACTCAAACTCTACACGCAGAAGGACGAGGTAGGATTGCATAGACCTGCAAACGTAGTACAAAAGCTTGCAGCATAGCCCATACCCCTCAAGCCAGAATTTGTGATGCAATTCACATGAAGGGAGTCTTCACATAGCGTCTGTCAACCTATTGTTGTGGAGGTGCCTTGCCCTTGCCCTGACCCTATCCCAACCCACCCTGACTCCGCCCACCCATGCCTTGACCCTATCTCGACCCACCCTGACCTTGCCTACCCCCTAGCCTGACCCTGCCCCACCTCGCCATCCATTTCTCTCTCTTTGCATGTTTCGTTTCTCCTCATCTATCACTAGCAGGGCTAGGGTAACTTAAGGAGCACCCCCCCAAGGGGGAGAGGAGCACCCTTGGAGGGGATACGCTTCTCCACCATCCCCCACTTCTATTACACACATTCAAATGGAGCAGCAAAGGAAATCCTTCTCATCCACCCTTTCACAATCTGCATATGTGGTACCGCCACCCCTCACAAAAACATCAGCATGGGATTTGTACCTCCTTCCAAAAATAAAGAAATTGCAAGCAAAGCTTTTCAACGTTAAGCAAGAAGTAACCGAGAAAGATGAACAAATAGCATAGCTCCAGCTGCAAATAATGAAGATGCAGCAACACAAAAGCGGATTCCACACCACCAGTTGAGGTAACGACCCCCTCTCCACCACCTAGCAAAGTTCATAGAAGAAGGTTTATCGGTCATCAAGAAAAAGGAAAGGGTTGAAAGGAATCAAAGATACATCAAGGTCGGTGGCCTCCCTCTCGGGTGGGACAGAGCCACGCTTCCATAAGAAGAGAGGATATTATATTCTTGAATCTTAGCACAGACATACTCAAGGAACAACTAGGAAAGGTCCTCCCATTTGTGGAGTTGGGAGATTCAATATTCATTGAAGTGAAGGGGAAGCAGGCAAGAGTTGGGTATTTGATCTAGAAGAGAAGATAAAGGTCATGAAGGAGACCAAGTCATTAGCGGGGACATCAGTGTGGATATCACATGAACTAACACCACTCCAACTCAAGGATAGAGCAACAAAACTTAGCAAAGTTAGAGAAGCCAAGAAGGAAAGGAAGTGGGTGATTTATAGAGGAGAGAAAGCTATTATTAGAGAATTCCTTGAGAAAGCCCTTGACAAAGGGACAAGTCTTTTGTTTTCATCTCTCTTGGCTAATGGATCGTTTGTAATGTAATGGCAACTCTTATGAGTAATAAAAGTTCTTTAGAATCTCAAATTTTGCCTTTTATTTTTATTTTACTTTTGCCTATATGGCAATGACCCAAAGTGGAATGTAAACGGAAGCATCTATGTCCCATAAGTCAAGTTCGGCCTCCAATGGGGGTGGGGGGGGGGGGGAGGACAGGGGCACGCGCGCACATGCGCGCGTGTGCGAGATATATGACTTCAAGGGGTTAGAGCTACTTCACCCATTGGATCCAACAAAGATTGCGCAAAAGAGAATGGTAGAGGATTGGGGCCTGGACAATACACAATATAGGTAACATTTGCTTGAGTTGCAAGCACAACACCGCCTCATTATCTATAACAAGGTGGAAAAGTGGCCTTCATTGGGAGTATTGACGTGCTTCCAACCCACACAATCTAGCACAATGGACTATATATTGGGATCCATCCCTGTCATGGAGATGGTCTCTTCTTTCAACATATCGACACGGCCCATAAGAGCACGCCATACTTAGGTCCCCACCCTAGCCTCCACCTACCCACATGATCCACACACCTCACCACACCACCTTCTACTTCAAACACAAGCTTGCTGACAACTACACACATCATGTATATGAGAGACTACTACAACTAGACCACTCGGCATCACTAGCTACACTCATCTCACAACTCACTTCAATCACCCCCTTTGCAACCACCATGAGCTTCCCTCACCGCACACTGTCAACACACAACACAAGACCAAGGATCACAGCCCAAAACACTTAGTATGATGAGGAGTGTCAAGCACAGTACCCATTGCTTAGGGTGCAAACTACACTTGGGTAGATCACAAGGAGGGAGAACTAGAGAGAGCGACCTTCCCCTAATCATCTGGATCCACAAATATGCAATCTTATGTCGAACATTTATATAACGTGTGGGGGATCCATGGATCCCCAATGAAATGGTGAGAGTACAAGGAGACACACACTACTAGGACCTTCCCCTACTCTTCCGAAGCAAACATGCTACTAAAGCATGGTAGAGCTTCAGAGAGCCCAAATGGCAAATGCCCATTGGGGATCTACGGACATGGCAAGCTTATGTAGAACATCTAAATAATGTGCCACACCAACCTCCTATACCACTGCCAATAGAGCCATGTTCCACATCCTCGACTTTCTTCACAACTAGTATGGTGGAGCAGGCTATCAAGAGGCTACAACATGGACGGTTATCGAATCACATTGATACCCATAGTGAGCATTTCATTTGCCTCATTTGTACCCCAAGACATCCCACCTCAAAGCAGACAGAGCATCAATCAATGGGTGAACATTGGCTGCCCATGAACATACCAAGGCTACAAAGGTTATGCTTATTTTACCTCAAGAGTCGAAAGAGCCACCACAGAGAGGCCACAAAATTGAACAAAGGGTGCTCGTCAATTGCCTAGTGGCCTATCAAGGCCTGCAAAGATAACATTTAAAGCACTTAAAGCTTTTCTTTTGGATGTAATGATGCTCATGTAGGAAAAGAGGAATCATTAGCTCACAAATCACAAAACAAAGAGGAACTTTAAGCTTTTCTTTTGGATGTAACGATGCTCATGCAGGAAAAGAGGAATCATTAGCTCACAAATCACAAAACAAAGAGCATGGACAAAGTCACCCGCAAGCATATTATGATGAAGGAATGATAAAGAAGCATTTGGAGATAAGGTAGTGATAAAACTCTCTGTGGAAACTATTCAAGATCAATGTAAGCAAGGTGTTCAAGTATGCTTTTCTGAACAAAATGCAAAGAGTAACGCTACATGATGAGCGTGTGCATGTAGCAACGTGCTACTTGGACAATGCCCCTCATGGGGGAAATTGTTCACTTGCCCAAGCGTCCTTTTACATAGATTATAATCATGCAATGCAAAGGGTAGGTACAACAAAGAAGAAAGACCGATATCAAGAAAATATTGAAACCTATAAATAGCAACGAAGATCAAAAACCCCCTCTCAACCATGGGTGTCAATGCTGAAGGAGGAGAAAGATTTGATATCCAACTTTGCATGGAGCCGAGAACCAATAGATAATCTAATGTTGAAGGTAGATCTAATGTCCCTAAGCTAGAAGAGCCAAAGAAGAATGATCCATCTAGTATGCAAAATACACTCATACTTGATCTCGGGTAAGGACTCTTGTGCTAACCAAGAAGCGTAGGCAAGTCCGAATCTCAATCTCAAAAAAGGGCTCCAATGGTAGTCAAGAATCTCCAAGGTAGCAATCCACCATGCAAATGGACTAAGTGAATGAACAAGAAAGACTTTATATTCCCAAATTGGAAGAGCAGGGAAAGAGGTAACCATCAAGGCAGTTGGGACATACCTCTACTTGAACTCAAGAGATGGCTCCAATGCTACCCAAGCGTCGTAGATATATCCATCAAGATAGCAGTCCACCTTTGCTCCAATGAGCAGCTCACTTATGATTAATAATCAAGTCATTAATTAGTGTTTAATCAAAAATGTGATTTAAATAAGGAGCAACTGGTTATTCATTTGGAAACTTCATCTCGGCTATTTGGGGTCCTCTTTCTCTCACATTTTTGAAGCAGCCCAAGTTTGGCGAGTTGTGGCAAAAAAAGAGATGCATGCTTGCTGATTTTTCACAATGAATAGCGAGAGGAGACTGTTTTGTAACAATAGTGCGGTGCTGCACAGCCGATAATCAATCTCTTTCTTCTCCTTTATCTCTCTTGGGTTGTGCAAGCTCTGTTTTACAACAGATCTGAATCAGGGTTTGCTACTTACAGCAATCAATGCTAGGGTTTGCAGAAATCAATCATTTTGGGTGTGGAATTGCTTGCTAAAGAAATTCCAACCAAAACCCCCAATTTTCCCCTTGTTTTGAATCGCCAAATCATTGAAGATTTGGGCCAGATGCTAGGGCAAATGTATTCAAACATGCAGGTTTGATTTTCCAGCCACTTAAAGCATTGATTCAGCATCCAATCTCAGGGCAAATGCATACCAGAAATTAGGGTTTATGGACAGCAGTTTAGAGGTCTGAATTACTTCAATCTGACAATGAATTGAAGGTGCACTAGTTAGGGCAAAGC